>NC_040028.1:20737066-20780717 GCF_000972845.2 Larimichthys crocea | reverse complement strand
TGTTAGAATGTCAGCTTCTACAACTGCAAGTAAGTGTTTTCGAAGGTTTAGTAAGGTCACAGACCAACGGCATGACGTGCATGCTGCTGAGTCTGTGAATCATTTACTGAAGGGTGATAGCAGTGCAGAGTTCAAGTTAGTGAAAGTGAAGCAGTGGCCCTTATTTTAAAAGGATCAAGGCAACTGACGCTGCAATATGCTGGCGTGTGCATAGTCCTGTGAAAAAAAAACAGAGTAAAATGGGGTCGTGCAAGAAAGTGGTTCAGAAAAGAGCGTTCTCTGATTAAGAAAGTAATAAAAGAGGGAAAACCTTATAAGGAGTGGCAGAAAATGATAGGCTGTGTAAAAATGGCAGCCAAAACCAGAAGGGCGAGGAAAGACAAAGAAAAACGAATAATCGAAGGATCGGAGAAATAACAAAATGGCAAAGGCTCGGCCAACGATCAGCCAACGTGCCTGTGAGTACTTTAAAACAATCAGACAGCGTCTTATGTGAAGCCAAGCTACCAACAAGAAAGCCCCCTAGCAAAGTCCCATTTTTAAAAAAAAAAAATAACACACTGACTGGCTTTAAAAAAGACCAATGGCGTTAATATTTTGTGGACTGATGAGCAGTGAGATTGTTCTTTTTGGGGTCTAAGGGGCCACAGACAGTTTGTCAGACCTGCAAACAATGAATTCAAGCCACAGTACACAAGTGAAGCGCGGATGCATCATGATATGGGATGTTTCTCGTACTATGTGTGGTCTTATTTATCGCATACCGGGATCATGGATCAGTTTTTGAGTACATTCGAATACTGGAAGAAGTATGTTGCCGTATGCTGAAGAGGAAATTGCCCTTGAAATGTGTTGTTTCAACAAGATAAAGACCCAAACACAACAAATTCATGGTTCAGAAAAAGAATTTAAGTACACACAAGCACAATCCCGGACCTTAATACCATAAAAACTAGAAAAATGCTGTTCATAGGCAAAAACCAAAAATCGGATTTGGGAAAAGTAGTACCATGGTTTGCAACTAAATATTAGTTTATGATTCTCAGGAAGTGAATCTTTCAAGCATTTTTAAGTTTATACGATACATTTGAGTTTTGTAAAGAAAGATGTACACTTTAAAAAAAAAAATATTCTTGACTTCTGGTACAGTCATTATCAAATTTCAATTACTTCCAGTTTTACTTGCTTGAAATAGAATGTGCAGTGTCCACCAATGCAAGTTGGTTAATTTAATCCGATTTATTGAAGCAATTTTTGGGGAGGTTTGGCTCACCTTTTAAACACTATATTATGAGACATATGTATACGAGGTCTGGGTGGGGGTCACCTTTAACAGGACACCTGTCTAGTCTGTGTGGAATATGAACATATGTTCAACCGTTTCATCGAAGTTGGTTCCGAGGGGGGACGACAAGAACCGCATGTTACCCGCAAAAGACTTGTTTCAGGCTGGAATGTGGTGAGTTGGTGGTGTGTCATGGGGAATGTTTTCTGTCTGATGGCTGCATCATAGTCCCTGGATACTGCGAACACAGCTTTCAAAGTGTATATGTGGACGTCGCCGAGCCAAACATTTTACACTTAACAATTGCCATCATGGAGACTGTAGGATCCAGTGTTCTCACGTTAGAAACTAAACGTCGGGATGTTGCACATGAAAACACAAAAAAGTTACAAATGCACACTCGTCACACATTTTTTAATTTCTTGTCATGTCAAACTCTTGCTACAAGAAATGTCGTGTTGAAAAGGTTTTGATGCTTGGCAATCGTGCATCGTGGTTGTCTGTTTTCAGTATCAGACTTGGACAGGGTTACAAAAGGAAAGCACGAAACAAAACACAACTATCCTAAATGAGCGACGTCTTAATCCAAACACAAACTAGCAACACGTAACAGAGGACTGGAGCCGACACGTGATGGGACACACGTCGATTCTTCAAACATAAAAACACACAGACGATTCTTTAAATAAGGCAGACAACAAACCGGCTCTACAGAAAAGAGATGGATACAATGAGATTTAATGACAGAAGTCACTGAGGAGCGTGGAAGAAGAAAAACCAAGGCGGGCTTCTGCGCAGACTTCCTGTGACTGAGGTTAAGCCTACGAGAGCGGAACCCAGACGAATGCCGGAGCTTTCCTGTCGTCTCCAGAGTCGGAGTCCGAGTCGTAACCTCAGTCCTCTGATGGTTTCTTCTCCACCTTTGTGAACTTGAGCCGACCTCGCGTCACCGGCGTGAGGTCTCATCAGGTTACCGAGCTGGAAGTCGATTGAAACAAACAGTGTGCGTTAATTCCGCGTTTTTACGTCGGCGGTTGCTGCGACTCTGTTCCAGTCGAGGTCCTCACCTGTAGATTGATGACATGGCACAAGCCGAGCCTCCAAAACTCGGCATCTCTGTGGGGGAAATCGTCTTGTTTCCGAGGTCGGTGAATCCAACCACGTATCCTTCGTTTTGCCAGCTATACAGCAAGGCACACCAACGACCACGCTGGGGATGACTTTAATCCGCAGCCTCTCCCGTCGGAAAGGAGCCTTCTCCACGTTCAGTTTGATGAACTTGGTCTCAACGTGCTTCTTCGCCAAGATGCGCCAAGGTTTTGTCGGAGGAATCTTTACATCTGCACGAAGGAGAGACAGAGTCCGCACACAGCTACACTGTGATTAAGAAACAAAAGGTCCCTTCAGGAGAACCTCGAAGTGGACAGAAATCACTCAAAGCTACCTGAACGTGGAATTTCTGTTCGAAGTGGCAGACGACGTTCTTGCTGTCCTGAACTCGCCGAAGGAAGTCTTTCGCACTATAGATTTCTCTTGTACTCTCCGTGACCTTTAGACACCACCTTCAAAAAAAAGAAAAACAGAAGTACAGGGCGAGGCACAGTGAGAACCAAACCTTTGGGAGGTTGGTCTCCTCCTCATATGTTTGCAGTGTCGTGGTGTAAAACGTCACATACTGCTTCTGTTTCTGGGCTTCTTCAGCGCCTCGCTAATCGTCTTCTCCTTCATATTTTCCAAATGGTCTTCCTCCTCTCGTTCGTTTGCTCAGCTGTGCGTCCAACCTTCTCCTCCACCAGCTTAGGCCGAGTGCTCAACGCCTTTCGCTATGAGGTCCATCGCTTGGCTGGCCATGATGCTCGGTGTGGTGAAGACTTCTGAATCTGAGGACGTAGAAGGACAGACGATCAGAACCTCAGCTTAGATAAAATAGAAGTTCAGGTCTGTTTTTAGAGGATCACATCGTGTCTGCATTCATAACCAGCTCATCCAAACTTTGCTGCAGAAAAACACCGATTCTGGATCATTGCCCGTCCACAGAGTGGACTTTAACATGTTACTGCTAAGCTGAGGGTTTGACCCAGGTCGACTTGACTGACGGTTTTATTTTCCAGGCGACGTAGAACAAGATCTGTGAATGTTCATCACACCAAAGCACACATGACAGTGTCTTACTATCTTTATACCTGTGGCCTGGAGGAATTACGCAGTGCCACCTACTGTACCCACTGATTTCTTCAGCCGAGTTATTTAGCTTGTCACTCCCTCAGGTGAGGGAACCGCTCTGAGGCGTCTGACCCTAAAACCACTGCATCCGACGGACTAGTACTCCGCCTGTCCGCCAACTCACAATATCGTTTTGTGATCGCTCAGGTGCGTCTCCGCCGGCAACCGAGCGTCGCGAGAAACGCACGAGGATCTCGGAATTCGCGCATATTCACGTGATATTGTCGGCTGTAGTCTCTTTGACTCCTGCGATGCATTCCCACCGCATCTTTTTTCTGGTGTCATTCAATTAAAAGGATGTGAGGCGTCATAAACGATTTTGGACCCCAGAATCAATTCTCCTCCTCTCCATGGTGTCGACGGAATGAAACTCCGATCCGTGATGAAACACAGAGTATTTTATTTTAAAATAAACCGGGTTTATTTTGTATTTTGGAGTCGATTTCCTCCCCCACACAATCTGCTCTGTGCTGAATTTATGCGCCGTGCTTCGGCGTCCGTGAACAATAGAAGCCCTCTGCTACGGAAGCACTAAAGGGTCACATACATACTATACATACATACATACTTTTCCACCCGTTTTCCCGTGATACGAGATAATTAATTCAAGATCTCGAGAACAAAATGATAGTCTAAGTGTATTAAATCAAGTGCGCCCGTATTACAGAATGTACGGTTAATGCATGTAGTCCATGTACGGAGCCAGCAAACCTGTTACCACTGTAAAATCAGTTTGATCCAAATTTCTGACAAAGGTTGAACACTTGATCTCAGGACCATCCTGACTGGTTCACTCACTCAGTAAAAGCATATTTACTGAATCATTTTGGGAGAAATTCACCTCAAAGTTTCATATTTGAATGAAAAAGGCATCATGTGCAATATTACTCTACTGTAAAATCTGTTTGATCCATAATTTCTGGACAGAGTTGATACACTTTGGCTCATCCCACTCAGTCCTGAGATCAATACGGGCGCACTTATTAATACACTAGACATCGTTTGTTTTCTCGAGATCTCGAATTAATTATCTCGTTAATCACGGGAAAACAGGTGGAATAAAAATGTCTGTATGTATATGTGGAGGCCTTTTAGGGCTTCCGTAGTGGAGGGCTGCCGGATTGCCGCAGTCGTTCCGGAGCCATGGCGCAGCGAGACCGGAGACATCACCCCCTCCAGGTGCGTGGTCACCCCCTCAGGTGCGTCCCTCTCCCTCAGGTGGCGTCACCCCTCAGGTGCGTCCTCCTCAGCCCTCCCCCTCAGGTGGCGTCTCCCCCCAGGTGCGTCACCCCCTCAGGTGCATCACTCAGGTACGTCCTCCCCCCTCAGGTGCGGTCACTCACTAGCTCCTCGCCAGCGACGTCTGAGGTCGTCCCGAATCAGGTGCGTCCGGCAAAGCCGGTCCACCTCAGAACTTTTCTTGTTCCACGTCACGTTTTGCTTAATTGATTTATTGCTTTTGTTCAATAGGCGGTGAGTCATGGTGTGACGTCCATGGACGTTGTGACTGCGCTGCCACTCTGACGTATCAACATGACAGCTGTTTGCGGCCTGCGCACGCAGCTCCCTCGCCGTCTTTACGGTAACAGACAAGCCATGGTAACGGCCTTGTTAAGCTCACTTAGCCTAGCTGCGCTAACACACTGTCCACGTTGCTCACCTCGGTTCACCTGACCATCACGTGCAGCTAGATCTACATTAACACACACACTTAGTTAGTTAGTTAGTTAGTTAGTTTAGTTAGTGAGTTAGTTAGTGAAGTGACGTCAGACAACGCTACGGCTCAGGTTAGCATGCTAACGGGCTAACGGCTAACACCCAGGACACGCAGACTACGTCATCAACAGGTGAGACACAGCAGACGTCACAGGTGCGTTCACGTTCCCGTTTAACCGTGAACACCTCTGACCGCCGTTAACCGGCCCGGTTACCTGATGAGGGGCTCGCGGGCTGCTCCGTCTGTGCGCGAGATGCAAACGGTGAAGCGGATGTTACGTCACAGGTGGCCCGATGACGTCAGGCGGTATAATACGTCTTCTTCTTCTTTGTCGTTTATTGGCAGTCTGCATCCTAATGTCGCATTTAGCGCCACCTGCTGACTGTCTTGTTTCCTCTTCTGCTATATTTGATTCAACTTAATTTATTATTCATTAATTTATAAAAAAACTAACAGTTCTTAAGGTTTAGAGAGCGCAGCTGCAATGAAAACTAGAGATTAGAAGAAAAGTAAAAAGCATTAAAACTAACAACAATGAAACAAATAATAAGAAACATTCAGACTAATAGGGTACAAAGCAAATTTAGAGAACAGTTGCAGTGAAATAGATCAGACCTGTGCAGTGAATAGCACCAGAGATAAAAGTAAGTGATCAGGAAAAACATACAAACTCAGCAGTGAATGGCAGCGTAGGTAACAGCCCGCTAAAGAGGGATGTCTTCATCTTCCTTGTTTTTCCCTCAGATCCTAGACAGCTGTTCCACAGATGAGGCCGCAGAAGCTAAAAGCCGCCTCACCAAACTTGCTTTTGTGAGGTTCTGGGGACAACTAGGAGTCCAGATGCCGAGATCTGAGGACCTGCTTGGTACAATACTTCTGTAGCATGTCCACAAAGGTAGGTCGGTGCCAGGGACATTCAGTGATTTAAAACAACTAAGAGAAGCTAAAATCAATTGTGGGTAACCAGTGCAGAGCTGTTGAGACGAGAAATCTCAAGTGACTCTCCTCCCTTACTTAGAGTTCCACATCTACTTAACTCTTGAAGTTATTCTCCACTGTTCCCCAGCCCTTCCGCAGCTCTGTACTCATCTCTCCCTCTTCATATCTAGAACACGCTGTAATCACATCCCACTGTCTCTCTCCACAGCTACCCGACTGTTGGATGTTTTCCTGTTATATTAAGAGTGTTATTCAGTTTACTCGTGCCGATCTTAATCTGCTAATGGTCACCTGCTCTGCTTCTGCTACCCTCCACACACCCCCACCCCAGATACAGGAAATTATTTACATATTATTTATATTAGCGCATTTTGATATTTTTATTATGTAGAGTTGTTTCTTTATGTTTATTCTTATGTTGTGTTCTATCGCACTGTTTGTAATGCTTGCTGCACTGTAATTTCCCAGCTTGCGATAAAATAAAGTATATCTATCATCATATCATTATCTATCTATCTATCTATCTATCTATCTTCTGCTACACTTTGTACTTTATATAAATGTCTTCCCCTTTCCTGCTTCTTCCAATGTTGTTTCCCATTGATGATATTTTCTTTCCATATTAACTTATTTCCTTCTGCTTCACTTTGCATTTCCACCCCTCTTTCTTGCTGCCTCCTTTGCAGTTTTATCTGCTTCTTCGTTCCCTGTTAGTTGAGCTGGTTACCCACATGGGACGTTATTTCCCTCCCCTGCTGTGCAATTGGATGTTTGAACCAGATTTCATATCATATTTCCTGATGTTTTTGCTGCTCTATTTTAATGCTCAAGAGTGATGAAAATGCACATGCTGCACCGCATATATGCCTAAAATGGTGTGTCCTCTTGACACACATGATGTCAAGTAAGGGGCCACAAAATCGTCCAGCAAGTGGCCCGGGCCAGTTTTCACAGTGTAAACGTAGAAACAGGGAGGGACCTGAAAGTGAAAGTGTTTGTTCAGATCCATGTTGAGGTCGCAGAGCAGAAGGAGGAGAAGTGAAGGCTGGGCAGGGTGGGAGTGTTATCCAACATTTGATTCATTACATTATTTTATTATTGGTCTCAACACAAAATCGACTTCATTCTCCGACTCGCCGGTGTTTCGGTTCAACGAGTGACCGTTGTAACTGGTTATCATCGGACTTAAAAAAAAATGCTTTTTTCCTTCCTCAGTGGGCCCAAGACTCTGTCGGATAAAAACACATCCATATAAATATAAATACACAAAGTGTAACATTATGTTCCTTTATGTGAATAAGGATCAATGACAAACGGTGAACCAGCAGCTCCTTTCAAACTCATCAACACACAGTGACTCTACAAGAAGAAAGCACAAGAATCAAAGCATATTATACAACACAAGGAGGAAACACATTCAAGGTCGTGTGTGAATACACCCCGCCATGTCTCACAGCACTGTCCCCCAAATCATGTCCCGTGCCTGGCATGTCCCCTGCACTTGTCCAACGTGTCAAACTGGGGGACAGCTTCCTGAGTGACTTCCTGTCCACAGAACAGGGAGGGACCCTGAAAGTGAAAGTGTTTGTTCAGACTCTCATGTTGAGGTCGCAGAGCAGAAGGAGGAGAAGTGAAGGCTGAGGGCAGGTGAGTGTTAATCCAACATTTGATTTATTACATTATTTTATTATTGGCTCAACACAAACTGCTTCATTCTCCGACTCGCCGGTGTTTTCGGTTCAACGAGTGACCGTGTTAACTGGTGCCCGTCAGTGTGACGCAGTTTCAAACAGCAAGAGAACACGTAGCTGTCGTCGTGAATGCCTCTAGTTTTTTCCTCGTCTACGTCCTCAGTGTGTTTTCAGAGACGGTGAAAGAAACTTTGAACATTGTGACACTAAAAAGATTTTTCACAAGCGACCAATCAGAGAAATTCAACTTTGATCGACACCCGTCTGCCTCAGCAGCAGCAGCAGCAACTCTCGCGAGATCTGGCAAACGCAGTTATAAATTCAGTTCAGTCGAGTTTAATTGGAAAAATAACAATATTACCAAAGAGTCACAAATAATACAACTCATTAACGAGATGAGGAAATAAAACCCAATTCATTAAGTTCAATAACAAGATATTATCCGGGTGTGTGTGTGTGTGTGTGTTGTGTGTGTGTGTGTGTGTTGCGTTTCCAGCGGTTTGGGGAACAGTCAGATGTAGATGGCAGAGTGTTGTGAGCAGACGGTCTGTGTTGTCATGTGTTGTGCTGCTTGTCCCTCAGGCTGTCACATGCTCTAATAGTGATGTCGTTCATGAACGAGCCGGCTCGTAGAGACGATTCTTCAAAGTGAACCACAAGAACAGACTCCCGTCGACGAGAGCCGAATCTTCAGCCGTCCTGCTCAGAATCCATGCAGGCAGGTTACTTTGACGGGCACACCGTGGGGGGCCAGTTGCATGCAAGGACAGACTAGGATCATCCCGTTATGTGAAAGAAGGACGGGGGCAGACACTCCAAAAAGCCTGCGAGTGTAGAGGAGTAAAGAAAAGAGTGATAACTGAAAAAGAAGCAGCATCTGGCTGCATTTCAATCATTTCGAGACTGAAAGTGAGTGCAGAATTTGTAAAGTGGAAAATATCGTCAGAGCAGAGACGACAACAAACCTGCACAGATGAAGAAATTCATAACAGATAAACTTTTATGAAAACACTGAATGTAAAATGTCTTAATACACACAATCATTCATAATTGCTAAATCAGGCTAATATAAAATGCTAAATACGAAATGAAGAGTCATTTGAGGAGCCGGCTCCTCGAAAGGGAGGCGAGTCAAAAGAGACGAATCTTTGCAAAGAGCTGAACTTCCCATCACTGTGCTCTAACATGCTGCTGACACTGTGTCTCCATGTCAGTCTGAATCTGGGAGTTCTGTTTAATCTGAGGGAAGAACTTTGTTCTGATGTGATCACATGAGCTACAGTGTAACAGGAAATGTCTCCAGCTCTCTCTGTGGACGTCTTTCTCAGTTTGTCTTGAGTCACTGTGGTCAAATAGTCGTCCACTGTGTACTTCCTGTTTGAAGTTTGCTTTAGTGTCTGTGCTCGATGTCCAATAGTTAATGTAGTTTTCTTTCTCTGTAGCTGTAATTTGGTTGGTCCAGACTGCATGAGGGCTGTTAGGGGAGGTGAGCCTCAGCAGCTGAGGGGGTCCTCTCTATGTTCTCCTCCTGCCAATGGAGAGCTTTGTAATGGAGGAGTTGGGCTCACTTCCTTTGATCAGTGATTGTAGAATTTGATTGGATCTTTTTTGGATCCTCATTAAAAGTTGAACTTGGCGAGTTCAGCTCTGCATTCATTGTTGGGGGTGTTCCTGTGCACTGAGAATGCTCTTACAGGCTTTCTATTGGCTGTTTGTCACATGTTTCTCTGGATTCTTGATTGATGAGAGGACCCTACACTTCACTACCCTACAGTATGATTGGTTCAACTATAGATGTGAATATTGGAGCCAGATTCTAACAGGTAATCATATTTAAAGAATGTTTTAGAGCATAGAAAGCCCTTCTTCACTTGTCTCTGAGATTATTGACGGCCACATTGAAATGTCCTGAACATCATTTGAAGGGAATGGTGATTTCAAGTGAAACTTGTTTCTACCTCAGACTGACTGAAGTCAGAAGATGGAGGAAGAGGAGACAGAGCAGATCTCCAGGATCCAGACGTCTGTCTAAGAAGAGTGACCGGTCCAAAGGTGTTATGCCAAACTTCAGTAAGAACCTGGACCCCAGACACAAGTAAGAAGAACTGATACTAACTCATGGATTTGACTCATTTTCAGTTCCCTCTGTTGATTTGTGTTCATATTTTCAAATCTCCACTAAAATGTGATTGCAAACATAAATTTGTGGCATCTTCCTCTAGTGTCTGTGACAGCTGTCAGTCACATAGAAAAGCTTGTAATCTGATCCAAGGGACAATTTATCAAAGATCATGTGATCTGAATATAAAACATGTTGTGTTTGCAGAGTTCAGTCCAACAGACGGAGAGCAGAGTCTCCAGGATCCATCTGTCTGTCTATGAAGAGATGACGAGTCCAAAGATCTTCCTCTACTTTCAGTGATGAACCTGGACCCTCAGACACAAAGTAAGAGACTGTTTTACTGTAAACTGACCTGATGAAGATGATGCATTGATGATGAAGACAAACTGCTCAAAGACTTGTCTTCATGATGCAGAACTATGAGTGCAGATACTGTTCAAATCAAATGGATCTTATTTTATTCCGCGTAAACACCTGAGAACCCATCAGAATTAACCTGGAAGAAAACTTCAGATATTTTGCTCTCAGGTTGAAGTCGCTGTAAAGATTTGTAAACTAGTGTGGGCATAGATAATTTTTAAATCTAGAATAATCTAGATTAAAATGGCTCATTCAAATATGTGTGCTACCTAAGTGGTGACTAAAAGTCTTTGAGAACGGGTTTCTTAAGCCAGTGGCCATAGACCAGGGCTCATCTCCTGTTTCCAACATGCATCAGTGACTGCTTGAGAAAGCTGTTCTACTTTGATACTTGGTGATGAAATAAAATCATGTTCAAAGAAGATGACTTGTGTTTACAAACTGTATCAGTTAACTGAATGTTGAACTGTAAGCCTACATAAGAGTCTATGAACTGTTACGTCAGTAGCTTTGGTCAATCAGTCCAAGCTCTATTCCTTCTTCCAGCAGTCACTCAGACAGACCAGCTGTTCACGCGTTCTGGTGACAGACTAGATCTCCTCCTCTGCACAAACTTCCATTGGAAAGCTCTGGTCCGTAGTGTCTCAGTGCAGCACATCAGACTGGCATGCGTGGCTCCGTTAGCGCGGTCAGCTCGTCTATTTGTTGCAAGAGACCACACATGTCCATAACAACAGAGGGGAGACACGGCCCAAATCCTGTCCCTCACAAGCCCGTCCGGTCTCGACCCTCCTCTGCACCTCAGTGGTTTTCCTCCAGAGTTCAGCTGGTATATCGGCTGGTCTTAGCACGATCAGCTGTTCCCCGGAGTAAACAAAGGCAGCGTGGTCCAGGTGGAGGCGGCATTTAAAAACACCAATGGAGAAAAAGCACAAAACTCTCTAAGAACAACTCGTTAGAGAGGACAGGACTCCACAGAGTTACAGTGAGAAAACAACAACCAACAAAAGAGAAAAAAGTCAAGAAGTGACCTCAAAGGCTGGAGGAGCTTTGAGAATAGATTAACGGTGATCATTTGTTTATCGCCCGATAACAGTCTCACTGCGTTAACGCAGATAACGGCCCACCACTGATATATAAAGTAAAACACCTATTTACAAACCCATATCCCATTATCAAACACCTGATAATAAATATGCATGAATCAGGGTTGCAAAATTCTGGGAACATTCAAGGTTGGAAACTTTCAATGGGAATTAACTGGAATTTATGGGAATCATCAGGAATTTACAAAACTGTAGAACAGTGAACTTAATATAGTTGGAAATATATTTTATCATCATCTTGACTGAAAACAACAGATTTCCTGCAGGTCACTTGAATATCGCTCTCTTCCTCAGTCACATGCACATAGCACACTGCTTACTGCAGGGTGCTGAGGCCACGCCCCTACCTGCACAGGTGATCTCTGTACCTGGACCACACTTTACAGCCCAGAGCACACAGAGACTGTTGAAGACACACATTTGAGTCTGTGGACTACATAATATTGTTCAATAAAATAATCAAACTTGATAAAGTTCTACTTACAAATAAATCTGTTGGAATGTTTTTATCCTCTATGATACAGTCTGTTTCAATTACCCACAATTCACAGTTAATTCACAGACATTTCCACAACTGAATAAAAACATGTTGGTGTTTGCAGAGTTCAGTCCAACAGACGGAGAGCAGAGTCTCCAGGATCCCTGTCTGTCTATGAAGAGTGACGAGTCCAAAGATCTTCTCTATACTTCAGTGATGGACCTGGACCCTCAGACACAAAGTAAGAGACTGTTTTTAACTGTAAACTGACCGATGAGATGATGCATTGATGATGAAGACAACTGCTCAAAGACTTGTTTCATGATGCAGAACTATGAGTGCAGATACTGTTTCAAACCAGATGGATCTTATTTTTATTCCTGCAGTAAAACACCTGAGAACCTCCATTTCAGAATTTAACCTGGAAGAAAATCTTCAGATATTTTTGCTCTCATGTTGAAGTCGCTGTAAAAGATTTGTAACTAGTGGTGGGCATAGATTAATTTTAAATCTAGAATAACTAGATTAAAATGGCTCATTCAGAATATTGTGTGCTACCTAAGTGGTGACTAAAAGTCTTTGAGAACGGTTTTGTCTTAAGCCAGTGGCCATTAGACCAGGGGCTCATCTCCTGTTTCCAACATTCATCAGTGACTGCGCTTGGAGAAAGCTGTTCACTTGATACTTGGTGATGAAAAAATCATGTTCATAAGATGTCTTGTGTTGTTACAAACTGTTTAGACTCTCCTTTAGTTAGGATAGATCATAGACATATATGCACAGACTCTCCTTTAGTTAGGATAGATCATAGACATATATACACAGACTCTCCTTTAGTTAGGATAGATCATAGACATATATACACAGACTCTCCTTTAGTTAGGATAGATCATAGACACACAGACGCCTCATTGAGCAGGTTGGTCCGTTGTTGCGATACGTTAACATGTCCGCCATATTGGATGTGGCAGATCTGCCCGTAAACTAATACAAGCAGGGCCGGTTTTAGCTGTGGGCAATGTGGGCGACCGCCAAGGGCGCAGTCTCCGTGAGGGCTTTAAGTTAATGCCTCTTATACACCCATTCACACACACACTAATATATCTGGGAAACAAAGCTCTACTTTGCCACATCCAAAATGGCGGCCGCCACCGAAAGTAAACAAAACCGCGTTAATTTTTTTTAACGCGTTAATTCTTTAAAATTAATCGACAAAATTAACGCCTTAATTTTGACAGCACTAATATTTACACAACTGAAAAACTTTGTACTCAGCTTTAAAATCCTGGAGCCCATTGCACAAAACTAGGATAAGGGATTAAACCGGGATATCTTGGCTATCCTGGATCAATTTACCAGTGATCCGGTTGCACAAAAGCGGGATAGGGGGCAGTAGATATGTGATGGTATAAGTTACCATGGAGATTTCTTCTGTGGAGTGAGCCTGCTCCAGACCAGGATCAGTTCCAGGATCAGGATCAGCAGTCACCACCAACGGAAACCAATAGTTATTCCACTGCCCACTACACATTGTTATCACATAACTAGACCCACTGTCATTATTTAAACGTTTGTGATCATTCATTTCAATCATTTTGGATACATGATGATTTTAGATGATGTTGCAATCATTAGATCATTTACAGTTTCCCATAGACTATAAGGCTGGATATAAAAAGATGGAATATTAGGGCCACAGAGAAAAAAGAAACACAGACTGAGAATAAAGTCATAAGTTTACATGACCTGGCTTGATAAATCTACTTTTGTTCAGTTCCACAGAACCAGAGCAGAGCACCTGCAGGATTAGACATCTTCATGTGGTCGATGTGCCTCTCAGCTCCTACATGAGACTGAGGACACCTTCTACCTACGAGTGTAACTTTAAATAACCGACACAGACAGGCGGGTTAATACAGAGTTTACAGTTTATTACCAAGATTTAGAAAAACTTACAAACAAGTTCACAGCTTCTGGTCTTCAGGCACGAGCCAGTTTAGAGAAGTCAGGACCGGCCAGTTTGAACTTCTGGCAAGATATGACGAGTGAAGAGAAGCAAACGTGTTGAAAGTGAGCGGAGACTTTCACATTCTGAGTTACATTCATGTCAACAAACAAAACAAAAGGAAAGGACAGACTGATTTGGCTTGCATATAAAGATACTGCTTCAAACTCTTCAACCAACCAGCCGGCTGCATCTGCCGAGCACGTCAACTTCACAGAAACACGACGATGAGCCATGAGCCGTACATACGATCACCTGTCCCTAAACAAATCCAGCATGATTTCAATATTCAGATGTTTAACTGTCTGTGGAAAATAAGATATGCATAGGCTACTTATTGATTGCCATAACCCCCTTGGACGACCTCCCAGAGTCAGAGTGCTACTGAGAATCAACAGTTAACCTGGTCGTGAAGTGCTTTGTCCAGCTACCCATGTTTGAACACTGACAGACAATTAAAAGTGAGAAAATTTACAATTTAAAGACAGTTACTAAGAAATCACTACATGTAAACAATACAAGAGGTTTGACCCCTTCATCTTTTCTTTTAAAACTTTCAACGATAAAAACATTATTTACATATTTTAATAACAGAGTTTGGCACTTCAAAAAGAGACGACTTTTTTTTGTGACAGCAGTTCTCAGGTCAGAGCATGACGCGGATGAAAAATTTGATTTGATTTCTACCATAAATGGATTTTCACGAGGAGGCGTTCAGACAGGATCCGGCGCTGTGGCGGTGTGAGGTGTTCTGCTGTGACACAATCAAGAAATCACTTTTTATTTCGCAGGTGAACGACTTTATCGAGGCCAGCACCCGCTCACTCTCATTCATCGTCCAAGTCTCCCTCTCAAACCAAATCAAACTTCTTGGTGTTTCATAAACTTCAGTCAGACTCAGATTCAGAAGCTGCTTCATGAAATAAACAAAGCGTGAACAGGTAGAGTCTCAGTCTCAGAGTTGAGATTTCAGGCTGACTGTGGAGGTCTGACCGGTCCGAGCGGTCTGATTGGTTGCTGTAGTGTGACGTCTCCGCTGCAGGTGGACCAAACGCAGCCACAAACAGACACTGGATCCTGTCTGAACACTCTCTTGGACTGGACTCACACAGGATCCGGAGCTCCCATTC
Organism: Larimichthys crocea; assembly: GCF_000972845.2. Taxonomy (NCBI): domain Eukaryota; kingdom Metazoa; phylum Chordata; class Actinopteri; family Sciaenidae; genus Larimichthys; species Larimichthys crocea. The sequence goes on along the minus strand of NC_040028.1, from coordinate 20,765,661 downwards.
ATTTCAGTGGAGGTGGTCCATTTCGGCTCCAGCAGTCCATGCCGTGGGGGGGGGAGAGGTTGATCCAGATCCAACTTTTGAGGAAAACAGAGTCCGACGTCACGCTGCAGCCACCAATCAGACACTCAGATCAGTCAAACCTCCACAGACAGCCTGAGACTATCTAAACTCTGAGACTATCTAAACTCTGAGACTATCTAAACTCTGAGACTATCTAAACTCTGAGACTACCTGTGTGTGTTCTCACTTTGTTTATTCCATGAAGCAGCTTCTAAATCTGAGTCTGACTCGCAAATTTACGAAATATAATGACAGGAAGAAGTTTAGTTAGATTTGTGTCCGACAGTCAGAGTGAGAGAGCGCCGGCCTCGATCAAGTCGGAGAAAATCAAAAAGTTACTTCTTGATTGTTTCACAGCGGTTACATTCAGCACATATAGACACGCCCACGGCAACCCACCTACGCTCCCCTCAGCCCCCTCACCCCCGGACAACCTGCTACGACTTCCTGTCCTGCCTGAACGCTGCCTAACTCTGACTGATGATGGTTGTGTGTGTCACAGTCATTATTTTAAACCCAGACTGATTCATCTGCATAATTGAATAAAAACTGCCTGTGTGACATTATTTATTATTCAAACCTCAGTTACACAGAGGAGAAATGAAAACTTTAAGACCTGGTTTGACTGGACGTGTAAGAAACAGTTCATCGCTGCCTGCAAAATCTGGATATAAAACTTCACGCACCTTTCAAAACGATTCTTTGTTTGTTTAGAAAAGAACTGAAAAATGAAACTTTTGCAAAAAGCTGCTACGATCATCACCGTTCTGGGTTTCAGTGAGGACATTTCCTGCCTTTTAGTTACAGTTACTCGTCCCTTTTTAAAAAGGACTAGTGTGTAGCGGCGTTTAGCAATGAGGCTGCCAGATCGCAGCACCTGAATACCCCTCGCCTCACGCCCACAGTGGCCGTAACAAACAACAATTGTTATTTTCAGGTGACGACACACTGGACCTTTAAGTACAGAGAATATGTGATGCTGCAGTGAAGTGAAGTTTTGTCCTGACCTTGGTGAAAGCACCCAAAACAAAAAGTGGCGGCGTCATGGCAACAAACAGTGAAAAGATTTTCCCGTCTCCGTCGTCTTCACGCTACCTTCAGCGTGCTGCCGTAAGCCTGCTGCACCACCACCTGCACGTTGTCGAGGATGAAGTCGAACGCCATGCTCCACACGGACTCCACCGACTGCTGCATGAGCCTGACGGAGAGGATCGCGGGTTGAATGCAAAGAAGGTGAGGGAGGTGGAGAAGACACGGAGGAGGCTAAACAGAAGAGTTCTTACCTTTTCATGTATTTTATAATCAGATCCAACTTCTCCAGATCTTTATCGTCGATCAGATCAGTGCAATATTTCACCACCTGCAGGATGTCCTCCTCCATGGGCTCTGAAAGATTAAAATGTGATTTTACAGCTGCAGAAGGTTGAGGCTCTACGACAGCACTGTCCAGCGTCACAGCGTACCTGTTATGGTGGTCACCCATTCCCGTAGGAGCGTTTTAATGTCCGTCAGATCGCAGGCTCCGGCTAACGCCGGAGCAGGACGAGGAATGTATTTGGACAGAGTCTCTGGGACGTCTGGTTTGGAGGCCGACGTGGACGGATTGTTTTCAGTCTGTGAAAACGAAAAGATTAGATCAGAACTTCCAAACGACACAAAGAAAACCTTCATCTTAACGTCTGAAACTGTTAACCGGCTCACCTTTATTATGTTCATCGGCTCCCGTGATTTCACCAGTGGCGGTAAGGTTTTGGCCGGGCTGATCGCCGTGTGACGTCTCTTCACGGGGGAAGATCTTTTAACCGGGCTCGCTGCATTTTTTCTCTTGTAGCGCCGCTTCACCCGACCGAGTCCAACTCCTGACTGTTTTAGCTGCAGCAGTGGATTCTTCTGTTCCACTGCTGAGAGAAAAAACACAAGATTCAGAGAATGTGCAGCTGATGATGGCAGAAAAAGAAAAAAGCAACATGTGGACTTACACATCTTTGCCTGGGGCTGGACGTTTGTTACACGGTTGTAGGCAGACTTCAGTTCTTCCTGGAGCTCTTTGGGAAGGGCAGCAAATACGTCCGGATCAACCTGCAGTCAGAAAGCCGAATGACGATCAGCTTCGTCCAGGTAAATTACAGAATGGACGATGAGGACGCCTCCTTCTTTCCAACATGAAGAAGCTGCGTCGGTTGCATCCTTACCTGTGAGAAGTTTGGTAGTTCAAGGACGATCCCGGGACTGTCTGGCTGGTTTGGAATCTGCAGGACCAATGTGCCGACGGGTGGAGTGTATAATGCAGGAGCAGCTGTAGGAGGACAAGGAGGCGTGGTTGGACGAGTCTTGAGAGACTGAGGCTGTGGACTGGGTGACCGTCGGTGGCTTCGATTAGTCCACGACTGCTCCACTTGCTCTCTCAGCTCTGCAGGCAAGGCCTCCAGCACAGAACGATCCACCTTGGATGTCGTAGAGAAGCATGAGTTGTTAAAATGACTGAATCGTTCAGTTCTTCTTTCATCAATCAAACTCCTCCTCACCTGTGAAGGAGACGGGACCTCGATACTCAAGTTGAGACGAGCTCGAGAGTGTTTTGGAGTTCGTCTGGACGCCTGCTGGTCTCTGCTCGTCCCTGGGACCGGCTCGGGGGTGGATGGAGGACGCGGTGCTGCAGTCGAGGAAGTCTTTTCCTGACGTGTGCTGTTGTCAGCAGCATCTGTAACACGGATCTTGAGCTCAATCCATTTCACAGACGACAACAACAAAGACATGAACTGAAAGCAGAAGACTTGACACGAACCTGTGTTGGTGGATCTCGTGTTTAAGCTCTTGTTTAGCAACATCTCTTTGATGGAGCGCGCCCGGGATCCCGTGGAGTCCTGCTGGACAGAGTGATTCCCTTCAAGAAGCTGAACCATGATGCCGATCCCTCGCAGGTCCTGAACCTGTAGCTTCATGGTGTGGAACAGCTTGATGACGGCAGCGGCGATCAGCTGACCGCTGTCAGTGGACTGAGCGAGCATCACAGTCCTGACAGAGACGGACAGGAGTTAGCCTACAGAGAGTCGACGAGTCCTGCAACAGACAGGGACGGCGGTCGGTCTCTTTCCTACCTGGCTAGGTTGTCACATATCCCGTGACCGCCGTATTTCGCCGGTTCCAGCGGCGCTCCAACCTTGCGCACCATCACCTTCAGGGTAACTCTGCGACCTCGCAATCCTGCTTCCTGTAAACGCTTCTGCACCTCCATGGACAAGTTAGTCAGGAAACACTCCGCCTCATCGACCTGGTCACAGGAGTGAACGAGGGTTAGAGAGAGGAACGGGTAGGAAAAGAAGAAAGCACGGGTCAGAGGAAAACGGCCTAACCCTGCTAAAGCGAATATTGTAGTTCATCTCAGCGGAGACGGACTTCCTCTCCTTCTCATAGCGGACAGGACGATCGTCAAGCCCCCTGCAGAAGCGGAACAAGGTTTGTCCGGTTCGGGGTCCAAACTTCTTCTGCAGCTGAGACAGAGACACCTGCTGGAGGTCTCCACATGACCTCACACCCATGGCAGCCAGCTTTCTGCCCATCACAGGCCCGACACCTACAAAAGAGAAAATTAAACATGTACAACTCAAAGCCTGCAGACCAGCAGGTGGTGCTGTACCTACCTGGCAGGCTGGTCACTGGCAGGTCCCGGATAAAGTCGTCCACTTCTTCGGACTTTAAGAAGTACTGCCCTTCTGGTTTCGCCTTCCGGGTCGCCAGCCGAGCCAACAGGATGTTGGACCCTGCACAGACGGGCGGTCAGTTTGAGTTTATATCTTAAATCCACGTGACGGTGCAAACACTCACCCATGCCCACTGAAGCACAGCATTTGGTTTTCTCCTTGATGTCCGCTCTGATGGCTTTGGCCAGATCATCTGGGCTAACGCCCAACTCGGCCAGCAGAGCGGAACCGTCTATCAACACTTCATCGCAGCTCAGAGCCTCGATGTCGTGGGTGTAGCTGCAAGGAACAAATAAATAAGAAGGTGTGCTCTGCACGTAAAGGAAGCAAGTTTAAAATTTGACCTCTTCTTCTTCTTACCCTGCCAGAGTCTCATACATGGTGAGAGCCACCTCTTTATAGGCCTCGAAATCATACGGGACGGACTGCAGCGAGGGACACAGCTGTTTGGCTTTGCCAAAAAACATCCCGTTCCTCACGCCCGCCTGTCTGTGAGAGACAGCGATGACTCGTTAGTACGAAATACAGATATTAGTGTCGTTTAATACAAATTAAAGTGCGTCCATACCTGGCCTCGTAGCTGCAGGATGCAATCTCTGCCATGGAGAGAGCAGCAGCATCCTGGTCCACTCCGTTGGGATGGGACTCTGGACTCTCTTGTGAAGGAGTTCTGTACAGATCCTCATCTGCCTTTTCTGAGATGCAGGACAAGGATGAAGATGAAGACATGTATATGAGACATACGCTGACAAACAGGTCAGGTGTGACAGTCTCACCAGGCTGAGGATGAGTGTGTCTCCTCTGGTAGTACTGCAGCTCCAGCTGAGGGTTGGCCCCGGCCCTCCGGGCCACCCGGCCCTCTCCCCGGTTACTGGTCACAGCTACGGGCTTCCCTGGAAGAGAAATCCATCGACTCAACCCGGAGCACTGACTGGACGTTTCACACAGTGTAAACAGACAGAAAGCAGACTTACCTTTGAGCTCTGGCTGATGTCGGATGCCCACAGACACAAAGAAACAGTCCATGTCCACATGAAGGATACAAGACTTAACACTCGCAGACGTACCTGAGCACACGGACAAACACACAGCTGATCATCAGCAATGAATCCACATGCATCCTCACAAGTTAACTAGAAGGAGCTGCACATTCGACATAGATATAGCCACTACCTTGCAGATATTATCATATATAATGATTCATATACATTTGGAAATCCTGTTTTTCATCCTTACTTGACTGATGGATCATTTTCTTTGTGGTCTGACTGCATCATCAACACATTTACAGACTCACTGACTCCATGGGAGGAGATATAATATATAATGATTGTCTGCTACGTGCACAGAGGTCAGGACACACTGATGCACGACTAATGTCAAATGACTTGAACTTGAGAAGTTGCTGTTACGTGGTGTGGACCACTGAGCCACCGTGACAGCCCATTACATAAAGACAGATAAATGAATAGCAGCATCAAAGTGACCTTCTCTTTCCTTTCCTTTCCTTTCCTACCTCGGCTGTCTGCAGACTGCTGAGCCACCGATTTCCTCAGCCGCTCTTTTCCAGGAAACGACGTGGTCCCCGCTGCTTTCCGTTTACTGTGCAGCTCGTTCACGTATTCGGAGAAGCCGGTCCTCCACGTGGAGATCTGGTGCAGCCGTGAGTGAGAGTAGTACTCGGAGATCAGACCGCCCGTCTGTGCCAGCAGCTGAGCTGAAGACTTTGAAGACGACGACGACGATGAGGAGGAGGACGACTTTTCAGTGGGAGGATCAAGTTTGGCTGTCACGTTGGTCGAGTCAGACGAGAAGCTGTGGTGACCTCCGTTCAGTCGAAGTGGGGAGGTCTGTTCAGGATTTGAATCCACTTGACACGGTGGCTGCAGCTGTTTCAGCAGTGCGTGGCTTTCTGTGGCTTTTAGAGCCTCCTGGTAGGTTGGAGGTGGAGGTGGAAGTCTCTGCTCAGATTGCTTTGGAGGACTGTGGGGGAACTCATACGGGTCAGGTTTGGTCTGAGACTGTCCTGGAGAACTCTGAGGTTTCTCCTCTGAACTCTTGTCCCTGTCGACGGAGGGTTTGTCTGTAACAGGCGACAGCTCCTCTGGATTTAAGGCACCGTTAACGAGGTGAGTGTGTCCGTTGGTCAGTGGGAGAGGATCTTCTTGCATTTCAGATGTTTGTGAAAGGCTCAACATGTCCGGTGAGGTCTGCAATAATCCGTTTCTGTGAGACGAAGAAGAGATTTAATGTAACAAGACGTTTAAAACACCTCGCACCTCTAACATAAAAGTGTCGTACTCACATTTTTAACTCCGCCTCCTTGCAGCCACTCCGGGAACGGCTGCAAGAAGAGTTGATCTGAGTGTGTGGTTGGCCGGCTCTCTGCTGCTGCTGCTGGAGGAGGTTAGGATGAGGGTTAGACGGTACGTATGTGTGTAAAGGACTTCTGTGCCTGGGATCTGTATGACTGGATTGGGGGTTAATGAAGCGAGCTGCAGAGCTTTGCTGGATGGACTGAGGTTGGACGTTGCCTTGGCTAGGTCGGCTGTGGCTGGGGTAAGGAGGGATGGAGTTGAAGCTGGGTGAAGGCGGCTCGTGGTTGAGAGCCGAACGCTGTGGCGGATGGATGCTCGGCTGAAGCGGCCCGTGGCTCGGTCCTGCCGTCTCCGAGGTCTGCCGCAGAGTCACGCCGGGGAAGAGCGGGCCTTTCTGTTTGGCGTACAGCTGGTACTGCAGGTACGGCAGCAGGCGCCCAGCCTTCACACTGTCGTTAAACACACACAGTGATTTTCAGAGAACATTGTGGAACACAATCCGACATGAGCACGGGACTGGTTCACCTGAACACACCTGTCAGTGATCCACTCCGGCTTGATGACCTTCTCCCCTTTGAGTTCTTGGATCTTGCTGTTGGGCAGATTGTTGGCGATGATGTGGGTGGTCTTGGAGCGCGAGTAGTAGACGTGGAACTGCCCGCCGTGCAGCATCATCAGCCGGCGTAGCTCGTCTGCACTCGGCTCTGCTCGGGAAAGACATCACAACTCATCACCATGACAACAACAAAACCGACTCCCTAACTCCTGAGGCGACACGATCGACCGATGATTGTCACGTTGCCTCAGTTTCCACTTCATAACTTCTTGACTCAGCATGCTACCCAACTCCTGATACAGGCTGCGATCATCCTGCGACTCGATTACTACTGATATGTAGTAAAAAAGTAAGTGAAGCGTAAGGACGCGCTGCAACAGGTGTGTTACCTGTGTATCCGTTGACATAGATAGACACTCCGGTGAAAATGCTGGAGCATGCTCCTTCCTTCTGTTTTTCTCTGGGGGCGTCCAGCTTAAACTGCTCGTCCAGCTTCGACACTTTGGCGGCCATGTAGCCGCCCTGCAGACAGAGCGAGGTGTTAGAAGATCGTCACACACACACTGTACATGTCGCTGCGTGATACTCACCCTCTCAGCCCAACCATTGTCACCACCGGCATTGGCTTTTTTCTTCATCCACCCATCTCGACTCATGCTGAGCTGCCTGAAAGCACAAGAGGAGGAGGAGGAGCTGATCATTTTCAGGTTCACCTGTATGCAGACGATGCAGTTATTTACAGGAAACCTCGTGTCACCTGAAACTTGTTCTTAATGCTGATAGCAGTCTGAATGACGACCAGTTGCTCAAACAAGCCACCTGTAACCACGCCCACCTGTCAATCAAAGTGTCCACGCTCTTAATCCTGCATAACTTTAAGCCTTAATATAATGTGAACAGGTGAGTTGTATATAAATTCACCCTCAGTACAGTTGTCATGAACGGGGAAATTAGCTACAGAGACCAAAACTGTTTTTTGTACCAGGCTGTAAACATGTTTATTTCTGCTGTGAAGTTGGACATTTGGACATGGGGACTTATGGAGACTGACTCACTTCTGGAGCCAGCCTCAGGTGGACATTAGAGGAACTGCAGCTTGTGAGACTTAAACATAGGAACCTATGGAGGATGTCACTTCAAACCAGGTTAATTTGCATATTAAATTGATTGATTCCGAAGTTGTGTTGGTACATTTATGTCTGTTAATGTTCATTAATAATGCACAACTGTAAAGACACACACACACACACACACACAACATGTGTCATAACAGTTGTGCATTATTACGTGCGTGCGTGTGTGTGTGTGTGTGTGTGTGTCTGTCCAAGGGCACCATGTGGCACTCTCACTTAGCCTTTAGCTTAGCATACTTAATGTTGCATGTCGCCGCTGCGCCATGACAGCTGTGTATAACATCATGCGTGAGTTCGATACCCGCCTGTACACACACACACACACACACACACACACACACACACACACAGGCTACTTACCTTTGTATGCTGTCACACACACACTTCTCTCTGCAGATAACACACAGTATGTGTGTGTTTATGTGTGTGTGTGTGTCTTTGAAATGGAGCTCCTCCACACGGTCCGCTCTCCTCCTGCAGCTCCGCTCTGCTCCTCAGATCACCTCCTTTACTCCTCCGCGCTGCCACGCCATGTCTGTCCGACGTTTGGGCTCCCACTCCCGGTCCTCCTGCTCTCCGGTTCCGCCGCCTCTTGTTGTCGGTCCATTTGCTTTTTTTTTTTTCTTCCTCCACACAGAGAGAGTCAAGCGAGCGAAAGACAGGTGGAGACGTGCGACTTCCGGTGGTGGATTTCAAAATAAAACACTGGGCGACAACTGAGGAGGCAAAGAAGTGCCAAAAAAAACAAAAACAAACTCCAGTTCCTCAAACGTCCACTTGAGGCCGGCTCCAGAAGTGAGCCAGTCATCAAGCTGAAACAGGCTAACAATGAGATAACAACGAGATAACAACAAGCTAACAACAGGCTAACAACAAGCTATCAACAAGCTAAAACAGGCTAACAACAAGCTAAAACAGGCTAACAACAAGCTAAAACAGGCTAACAACAGGCTAACAACAAGCTATCAACAAGCTATCAACAAGCTAAAACAGGCTAACAACGAGATAACAACAAGCTAAAACAGGCTAACAACAAGCTATTAACAAGCTAAAACAGGCTAACAACAAGCTATTAACAAGCTAAAACAGGCTAACAACAAGCTATTAACAAGCTAAAACAGGCTAACAACGAGATAACAACGAGCTAAAACAGGCTAACAACGAGCTAAAACAAGTTAACAACAGGCTAACAACAAGCTAAAACAAGTTAACAACAGGCTAACAACAAGCTAAAACAGGCTAACAACAAGCTAAAACAAGTTAACAACAGGCTAACAACAAGCTAAAACAGGCTAACAACAAGCTAAAACAAGTTAACAACAGGCTAACAACAAACTAAAACAAGTTAACAACAGGCTAACAACAAGCTAAAACAGGCTAACAACAAGCTGAAACAGGCTAACAATAAGCTAACAACGAGATAACACAGTTTGACAACACAGTTGAGTTTAAACAGGCTAACAACAGGCTAAAACAGGCTAACAACGAGCTAACAACGAGATAACATTGAGCTAAAACAGACTAACAACAAGCTATCAACAAGCTAAAACAGGCTAACAACAAGCTAAAACAGGCTATCAACAAGCTAAAACAGGCTAATAACAAGCTAAAACTAGATAACAACACTGGAAGTGCCAAAATAAAAACAAAAAACATGCAGTTCTTAAAACGTCCACTTGAGGCTGGCTCCAGAAGTGACTCCATAAGTCCCCATGTTAAAATGGCCAACTTCATTCCTCTTTGTTAATGGGCTTTAAAGTAGGGCTGTCAAATTAATATGGAAGCGTGTATGGCATTCACTTGAAAAAAAAAAAATGTTTTTCAGAGTAATTATTTTTCTGTTTTTCGTGGTAATTTTTTCCCGCACTTTCTACCTTTATTGACCCAATAAAGAGTCACCATAGATCCACGGGAGTCACTTGCAGGTTGGATGCTCTCGCTGATAATAATTACCACGAAAAACAGAAAACAATTGCTCCGAAAAAACAGGGGGAAATGCCATCTTCCTTGTCCAAATGATACTTCCCTAGCCTGTCTCTTCTGTCCTTGTACTATTGATTTATAATTATCTCTCCCGGACAGCCTCAGTAAAACACAAATAAAGGAAGTGCACGAGACATGCAAAAGACAGGACACACACACACACACACACACACACACACACACACACACATGTTTTTCATTGATTTGTTCATCTACTAAATTCAGTTTGACTTGTTTGAATATGTTTGGATGCTTTTCACAGAAAAATTATAATAATTTAGATTCTAAATCACAGAAGCCTATAATTATGGATTTATATTATATATAATATTATCTATATATTATATCTCTATAATTGCTTGACAGTTCCTAGTCTGTATATTTTTTTGTCAGGTTCCTGTCATATTTTGTCTGGACCAAAAATTATATTGTTTTTTTCCAACGTATTTTATTTTGAAAAACCAAATCCGCTCCACTTCCGGTGCTCCTGTCGCTTCTCTCAGGTAACTTGACCCAGCTCGTCTTGTTTTTAGCCTGTTGTGTTGTAATGAGTGTGTGTCAGTTTAAAATCTCTCTCTCTCTCACACACACACACACACACACACACACACACCGGGCCAGCCGTCGGTGCGCGTGACGTTGCTTTGTAACCGTGCGGAGGGTTCACGCGCCCACACAGGCTGCTCTCCTGCGGCAGACAGTGTGTGAGTGTGTGTGTGTGTGTGTGTGTGTGTGTGTGTGTGTCCTCAAACGGCCCTGCGCTAACGGCCGTGACGCAGAGGCACGTGCGAGACAGAACGAGCCAGCAGCGGCAGCGTAACGTCCGGCTGAGGCACGCGGCGGTCTCATTGATCTCTCACATCCATCCGCCTCATTAAATAGTCCGTGTATCACAGACAGGAAGCCGCTGACCCCGATACATGCCGTGTCCCGAGGAGCCCCCTCATTGGCTGTTCTCTGTTGCTATGGCACCAGACATCAGATGCTGAACTTGTGTGTGTGTGTGTGTGTGTGTGTGTGTGTGTGTGTGTGTGATATAAGATGTCCTCCTTTCTGAGACGCTGAACTACTGAAGGCAACGTGGAAGAGCTAAAAACTGACTCCGTAAGTCCCCATGTCCAAATGTCCAACTTCACAGCAGAAATAAACATGTTTACAGCCTGGTACAAAAAACAGTTTTGGTCTCTGTAGCTAATTTCCCCGTTCATGACAACTGTACTGAGGGTGAATTTATATACAACTCACCTGTTCACATTATATTAAGGCTTAAAGTTATGCAGGATTAAGAGCGTGGACGCTTTGACTGACAGGTGGGTGTGGTTACAGGTGGCCCACCTACAGCAGCTCAGAAAGGACAAACTAAACACTGGCTCTATCTACAGCAGCTCAGAAAGGACAAACTAAACACTGGCTCTATACCAGGGGTCCCCACACTTTCTTCGGTGCGGGCCACATCAACTTGCTTTTCTTTTTTGAAATAGTTGCGGCCTAAAATCCCTGGTGTTGCATGAGGTTTTCGAAAAAATTGCGGTGAAAGTTGCTTTTTACATTTTTGTTGCGATTTTGTTGCGGGAGGAAGTGAAAGTTGCGATAAATTGTGATTCGACAGTCGCGGAGAGGGCGCAGCAAGAACCAAGTCCACGGCCCCGGGAAGCGGCGAGGTCCGGGCAGGAGGGCGCTGTAAAGCTCGTGGCCGGAGCCGTGAGCCACCTTCACCCCCCGAGCCTTTCCAAGCCGACCCAGAGCCGGTCGCGACGCACCGCCGCGGAGGAAATGCACCCGTGGAGGTCAGCCAGCGCTGGGGAGAGGTCCCACGAGGGGATCCTCCTGCACTGCACGACCGTCCCTGACCCGCCGAGTTGAATCACCCGGGCAGACTGCGCGGAAGATGATCACAAGCAAAATCACGTCGGAATATACCGTTGTGTGAGGGGATGAAAATTAGCTAGTACTGTAAACAGTTCGTAAATAAGGTAGATTTTAATTAGAATGCCAAGCTTAATCATTAAGTGTGGATGTTTAGAGGGATTGTTTGGGATCGTTAAGTGGGCCACTCCAATTGTTTAGGCGGGCCGGATGTGGCCCGTGGGCCGTAGTTTGGAGACCCCTGATCTAGATATTTTCAGTACATTAGTTTCTACTCCAAGGAGTGGATGAGGCAGCGAGGCAGCGATGAGCAACTACACCACTAGATGTCACCAAATCCCACACACCGGACCTGCATTGTAATTTAGAGAGCAGGTTTGCTGCAGGCAACCACAGGAAGAATACAATGCAAACGTTCATCACGTTGGCAGTGACGCTGTTACCTGTGTCGCTCGTATACTCCAATAATGTATATCCATCTACCCAAACCCAAGAGAGTGAATTCACCAAGAGGGAGTCAGAGCGATCTCTTCAACTTCATCATTCATCCAATTACAGAAAGAAAAGAAAACACTTCGCATCAAAGGGAACCTGATCTCTTGTATTTTTGTTTTTTTTTCTAAAAACAGATCATCAAATATTGCACAGTAAAAACACAAACAAGTGAATATATTAAAAAATAAGAGTCATTAAAACCTTCATTAGAAAAAGACGCGGGCAGACTTTGGAGAGAGTGGTTTTTAAGAGTCCTCTCCTGTTTCTGGCCTCGGAGAAAAACGATTAATTCCAAAGTATGAAAAACACTTCACACATGAAATTGCACATACAACTTGAGTACAAAGTGTCTGTCACCGTAGAACATTTGGCAAATGATTAGAGAAGTCCATAGCACACGAAACTCTTCTAATCCAACAACAACGAGGAAGAAGAAGAAGGTGCATCCGTGAGAAGTTGAAACATTGTTCCTTCAGAAGACTTTGCACACAGTAATAAGACTCGGACATCCTATGAGGATGAGCAGACTCCATCAGTGCTGTCCTGTCAGCTGCATAGAGATCCAGAGTTTTAGTAAATCCTCCCCTCGTTAGTTAAGTTTGGCACTGATGCGTATCCACTGAAGGGCCTGTCTGGTGTATTGGACTGCGTGAGCGATGCTACTGTGAAGAGTCAAAGGTCCAGACAAAGTATTCAAGTAGTTGAAGAACTCTGTAATGAAAAAGGAAGACACTTTTGTCAGGCATGGCTTGTTTGAACAAACACGAGCACAGAGGAGCTCCTCTGCATACCTTTGTTCTCCTTTGCGAGGTTGTCTGCCACCTCCCAGTACTCGTAGCTGTACAGGACACTGTTGGTAATGTTCAGGTGATTTGCAGCCATCTGGTGGATGCGTTGGGGAATGCTTATGAGAGAGGGTAAGTTGTTGCTGCCCCCGTGTGAACCCTGTCTGGGGTGTTTGGCATTGGGTGAGAGTGAAGAAGGAAGTCCTCCTGCTCCCCTGAGGTGTTAAAAACACAATGATGGCGGTCAATGAAGGTTCAGCAAATGAGTTTAACACACAACTCTGTAAATATGTAGCTATTATCCACCTACTTCCCAGAGTCGCTCCAGCAGGGTGGTGTAGAAGGCACTTTGGGAGAACTCTGCAATGACACCAGACCAAAATGTTTACATCCTCCCAAAAACAATCAAATTTCCTGTAAATGACACATCAGACTTGTTTTCGTAGACGCACCTTGAAGTAGTCCAGCAGAACTTTGGAGTATTTCAGTGCGTGGTCCTTCTTTAAACGAAACATTTGCCAGTAAAGGAGGGCAAGGCATCGGAAACTGTGGGCACACGAGCGCAAGAGTCAGAGAGACTGACCACAAATCATCCCCGACATGCAGGTCCTTCAGCGTGATGGTGATAGATGTGGAACAAACAGAGGAGATGACATACGCACCACAGAACCGCCAGCTGTTTGTCTTCCTGTCTCGCCCCGGGGCCGGAGTGGCTCTTCAGCCTCATTGCATACCTTTAAGACACAGGACTGTTAACAATGGAGCTGCAGTCCGTGTGTGTGTTTGTTCTGTGAGGGTCCAAACTGCATTGCAAAAAATTACCTAATGAGCTCCACCGTCTCTGAGTACATGGTGTAAGGAGACTTTGCCTCTAGTGGCCCTTCCTCCATCGCTTTCCCACATTCCATGAAGGAGAGAGCAGCGTCCATGTAATTCACAGCCTTCCCGAGCTTGTCCACCTGGAAAAAATGACCAATCCAACACAGACATGAGAGTGAATATCAAAGGAATACTGCAGAAGATCGTGTTTAGCCCATCTTAGCACAAACATGCTAACCCAGCTCCACCAAATGTGCTTTCTAAGCACTGTCCATTACCCAGTGTGACACAGGCTGGGGCAGCAAACTTAACACAGTTAACTATCTGGCATGTTTTTGTAATTCTAAACCAAAGCCAGGTTATTCTTGGATGTACCAGTGTAACAAAACATGACATGTACAGTATATAAGGCACATTTTGGAGCATGTTGCATGTATGCATTTTCCTTTTTGCTAAACTAGGCTAAACACGTCCAGTACCATCTTCTGGGATGAGGAATATGTTCTTCTTCAGCCTGGCCACGTATAAAATATCAAAATATCAAAAAGTATAATGTACGTTTCTCCGTGAAGCACGTTGGAAGAAAACGTCCTCTGTAAATAAAGTTTTGTTTGCTTGCTGAACTGAACAAACAGAAATGAAACTCTTCTCCACTTTCTGCTGAGTGACAAAACAAATGGCTGCAACATCCCACCGCTCAGTCAAAGACGGAGGGCTCACCATCGCATCAGCGCGGTGCTTCATCCTTTTTGCTTCATGTAAGTAGTACTCGGCATGGTGAGGACTAGAAAGACGGATACAGAAGAGTGTTAGAGAAACAGCGTTTCATGTCGGCAGTCTGGTTGCACTGTGTGGACGTATGACTGCTCACGTTTCGTGGTTTGGCACAGTCCCCCGGTGCCCTGCAGGACCCCAGGACTCGGATGGTGGGTGGGGCTGTTTGGACACTTTTACGCATTCCACCTCCATCTTGGGCTGAAGAGGTCAAAAAAGAGGTGAAATGAACCAAAATGCTGCAAGAAATTAAGATGACTTAAACACGTACTTTTTTAATGTGCTACCTTTATAGCAGAATCGCTTTTCTTGTCTCTGTTCTTGTGGACATGGGGCTGCTCTACAGTCTTGGTTTTGGAGGGAGGCTTGGCGGACTCGGAGCTGACGGACAGTGGAGAGAGGGGTGACAACGGCCTCTTGCTGTCCAAGTACTCCTCCAAGTACCTGCAAGTACACACACCTGTTATGTACATCACTGTGCGGTGAATACAGTTTGGCGTGTTTGGTGTTTTCTTACCCGTTGTGCGTAGTCTCAGTCACAAAGCTGTGCTCAGCCGTGTGAGCTGAAGACTCTGTGCGGCCTGAGAGGTCATTCGTGTGAGGAACACTCCTCTTGCTCTCTTTGTGTGACACACCATTCTCCAACTGGTCAAACACAAATACACATTTTCAGCTCGTATCGATGCTTTCGGACTCATATTAATGTACCAAAACATGTATCGAGTTCAAAAGAACACGCCGTCTACCTTGCGTTTCCTTTTGCCGTCTTTCGTCGCAGTCTCTGGGACGTACAGGTGTTTCATAGCCTCTCTTTGCTTGTCCTTGGTGGATGAAGAAGAGGAGGAACAGGGGGCCTTTTTAACAACAGGGCCAGTAGTGCTGTCCGGGACCCTTTTGAGGAGACAGAGGTCTATCTGCACCACCAGGTTTCTAAGCCCCCGCTGGGCAGGTGCCGTAGCTTTTTCAGCTCGCCCGAACGGGACCAAGGTGTAGAGTTTTTGCTTCCCCTCGCTCGGATTGCCCGAAGTGGATCCTCTGGGGTGCACCACCTTCGACCCGCTGGCGTCAGACGTGCCTCTCTTCGGATCGGGTCTCTTGTGGGAGGTAGAGTCTGCTGGAACTTTGGTGATCGGAGCCCGACACTCAGGTTCTGAATCTGAATCCGAAGAGGAGGAGGCAGAGGACGAGGAGGACGGTATGCGAGGAGTAGAGGAGCGTGGTGAAGGAGGTGAAGGGTCTTGCTTCTCTTCCTCACTCCTGCCTAACTTTTTTGTCCTCCCCTGCTGGTGTGACTCGTCCTGAAGGCGTTGTCTCGGTTTTGGTCTGGTTTGCCATTCGCGTCTATGTTGCTGCTCCCTCCTCCGACTATTTTCCCCTCTTGATGTCTCCTCTCTCTTCCTCTGCCTCTCGATCACTTCTTCCTCCTTCTCCTCCTCCTCCTCTTCCTCCTCCTCTTCTTCTGCTGAACTCTGGATCCAGGGACGTCTCAGTAGCTGCTCCTCCGCCAGCCTCCTGTCTTGCTTTCTCTCCTGCTTCCCTTGTTGTTTGTCCTTCTGTCTCTCCTGTTTTCTCTCTTGTTTTCTCCCGTCTGTTTGGGTCAGATGTTCTCCTCTGTGTTCCACCTCTTGCTCCTTGTACTGGGGTTTTTTCGGTGTTGCTTTTGTATGGTTATCATGCACAGGAGTTGGGGCTGCAGCCTCGCAAGACTTGGCCCTTGGAGGTTTTAGGCTAGGGTTTGATCTAGAGTTCAACCCTGTATTAGAATTAGCAGCACTTTTAGAGGGAGATTGGGAATGGGAACTATGGCCAGGGTTAGGTTCACGGCTTGTGGGAGCTAAGTGCTTTGCCCTTGTGGGACTGTGTTGTGAGCTAGACTGAAACGAAGGCCTGAGCTTGTGGTTGGAGTTTTGGTTAGATCTGCTACTCTGGATTTGCTCAAACTGTGGCACGTGTTTGGCTTTGGGAGCCTCGGAGAGCTGTTTAGAACCTGAATGGAAGTTAGGCTTGGGTCTAGACTTGTGGCTGTTGCTCTGATTTGAGTTTAACGCAGCAGGAGCCTTGGGTTTGCTTTGGCTTTGGTCTTGTTTCTGTGTGAGTTGAGCCTTGGGCCGGTGTTGATGAGGCGTCTGAAGGTGAGTACTGTTCGCAGGCTTGCACTTGGTATCGGTGTTAGGCGGCGGGGCAATCCATGACCTATTTTTTGTCCTGTGGGCATTGGTTGTTAGGCTAGGTTGTGTTTGGTTCTGACTCTGAACCTCAGGGTAGTGACAAACCCTGGAAGGAGCAGGTAAGCTGGGACTGGGGCTTCTTGGAGGGCCCCTAGGTATAGGACTAGGGCTACGGCTGGCTCCCGGGCTCCCACGTGGACTGGGACAAACACTTGGAACCGGACTTAGGATCAGGCTGTGCCTCGGGCTAGGGCTGGGACTTGGGCAGGTGCTGGGGAATGGGCTGGGACTGGGACAGTAGCTATAACCGGGGCTGGGTAAAGGGCTGTTGTTGTTGCTGTAATGGAACTGTGGGCTAGGAATGGGGCTTTGGCTGGGGCTGTATTCCTGATTGCTGTCCCAGGACCTTGCTGGAGATGGGGCTCGTTGGGTGTGGGGAGAAGGAAGGCGTCCTGGAATGCTCTGGGAGGATTCCTGTTCACTCCTGGAAGATTTTTTCTGGGATTTCTTCAGCCATTTATCCAACTGCCAATGGGCAGCAGAGGGGCGGTCAGTCTAAAGAAGAAGAGGGAAACAAATGTCAGCCACAAAATAGATGCTTTTACAATGAATAATGGAGCTAGTGCCAAAAACTGCAGTTCCTCTTGTCGTCCACCTGAGGCTGGCTCCAGAAGTGAGTCAGTCTCCATAAGTCCCCATGTTCAAATGTCCAACTTCACAGCAGAAATAAACATGTTTACAGCCTGGTACAAAAAACAGTTTTGGTCTCTGTAGCTAATTTCCCCGTTCATGACAACTGTACTGAGGGTGAATTTATATACAACTCACCTGTTCAAATGATATTAAGGCTTAAAGTTATGCAGGATTAGGAGCGTGGGCGCTTTGATTGACAGCTGGGTTTGTTTGAGCAACCAGGCGTCATTCAGCCACCAACAATTCAGGTCTTTGCTGATTTCTAAATGTACCAGGAGGTGGAACAAGTAGAAGAACATGGTTGCAGCCAATGCCGCATATTTTGAGTTTCAGGAACCTGTGAATGACGTCACTAATGCTAAATACATTATATATATACAGTATATAATATATATACTACACAGACAACCTGTCAACCTGTCTAAAGAACGTTGCATCTCTGTTGGTCAAACATGAACTTTTAGATTCATCTGGTGACTGATTTGAAGCAGTCTAAAATAGTCTCAATATTTATCTGAGATTGTCGGAGTGAAGATGCCTCACCAGGCAGATTTATGTATTATGTAAGGTCAGCTTTAGTTGACTTTGGACTCCTGCAGGCGAGGAGGATGGTCGCTCTATCATGAAAATGGATGTACGTTGGAAATATGTTGGAGAGACCGACTTCTATAACCAGAGGAAAGACTGCAGAGTATGATGAATATATGTAAACCTTTGGCAGACGTCAAAGTGAACAATCATCTGCCGTGTGTCGTTTAGTGTTCTTGGCAACCGTGACTACTTATTTTATGGATTCATTTGGCAATAATTATTATTGTTGTGGTTGTTGTCTATTTGTGCATGTGAAATATAAGTTAAATGAAAATATTATTAAAAAATTAAAGAGTGACTTGATATAAAGGATATTTTTGCAGGAAACATGCATCAAAATTGAAGAGGCGATCATTCGACAGGTGAAACATCTTAATCAGGAGTATAAACTTAGTTAACTAGAAGTTAGTAGTAGCAGAAAATATAAATACTCGTCTCAAAACAGTACTTACGTGCAGACTGTGAGTAAAGCCACTTCACTACATTCCACCAACATCTCCGTATACTCGAGTTAAAAGATGATGCAAGCATCTAAGAGTTACATTTAACCACAAGAGGAATGACATACTGTGTGTGTGTGTGTGTGTGTGTGTGTGTGTGCGCGCACATACCACAACACTGTCACACTGCAACAGAGCTACGTTCACTGCACATAACACACACCTCACACACTCGGCAACAGTTCAAACTCTAAATGAGAAGACTTTTGGAAAAATCCAGCTGACATTGTAGCGTCCGCTCGGCAGCATACTCACTGCACGGCCTCACAGTCCACATCTGTGCTCACAGAAGCTCAACCCCCGTCCAATTATGCCAAATGACTCACTTAATGTTTGCTTAACAACTGGCTTGGTAACCGTGAGAATGAGAACACAAGAGAAAGCTGAGTCGAGTTTTTACTCGAGTATTTAAAAAAAGAGGATACTCACAGCTGGACAGCAAACTTCTCTCTCTCTCTCTCTCTCCCTCTCTCTCTCTCTCTCTCTCTCCGCTGACCAAAGGCTAAATTAAACCTCTGCTCCTCAAGTCAAACAGTGACCCCCCTCCCCACATTGCTCGCCCTCTTTCCAGGGAAGACACTGCATCTCTTGTACCGTCTCCCCTCCTTCTTTTTCTGTCCGTCCCTCCCTCCCTCTCTCTCTCTCACACTCGCTACCTGGAACTCTGGATTTTCTGCTTCCATAACTCCAACCCCCATCCCCTTCCACGGGAGGACATTTAAACAGTCCACGTAAATGAAAAACACATGGCGTCCTCCTCACCCACCTCCTCACACCCCAAACACACTCCCCTCCCTCTCTATAGGGGCCCAAATGTAGTGCATGTTTAGTAATGCAGTCCACTCTGTCATACAGGGCCTTCCATTCATAAAAGAGGAGCGGGCTTCCCCCCTTTCATTCCCCACATAGCACACATCTCAAACCAACTCCCACACCTCCAAAAAAAACCCAATCATCCCGTACACGCTCTGCACGAATTCAATAATTATCACAAGACGGAGAAGGTAGCTTCTGTTTGTGGATGTCAGTGCTGAGACGTGAGGTCTGATGACTTCCATGTCCTGGGGGCTTTCCTCTTTAAGACTGGGCATGTTGACATGACACCCAGGCACTAATTCCCAAAGCTACCTCTGCAACCTTCCCCCACCCAGCATTCCTCACTCCTCCGTCCCTCCCCACACCTGCCGTCAACTGCCTCAAGGCCACCACTCCCTTTAGAGAATTCACCCAAAAGAGGAAGCCGCAGACGGGGAAGACAGACACTGTTGATACCTCCTTGCTGTTGCACGGCGGCCGTGTTGTGTTGGCGGGCGACGGTGGATCCGGGTTAACTTCTGGACTCCGGCTGGGGCTCCTGGAGTGAAGGTTGCTGCTGCTGCTGCTGCTGCTGCGGGCGGACTCGGCGGAGCAGTCAGAGGCCGAAGAGTCGGAGCTGGAATGTCTCACCCGTCTGCCATGTGTGTGCGCTCGCTGTGCTGACAGGCTGTCAGTCAACACACAAACAAACATTAGAGAGGGGTCAGTGTGGGTGCACGGCCCGAGTGGAGCAGACAACCATCACATCCACATTATGCACACGTGATATTTGTAATCCATTACCTGTGTCCATCCCAGGAAGACGACTCATGAGTTACCTTCGGGAAGAAACAGGAACAGAAACAAGTCAGGTGCAGCGATGTGTACTGGGTGTGTACAAGACATTAAACTATACCAGAAAAACAGGCATTCATTAGGAGGAGCTGGTACGCACTCTCTCTCTTTCTGTCACCTCTCTCGCTGCCTTCCTTCCTCCTTGAGTGCACACACAACAGTATGAAGACACGTCCACGTGGTCGTACAAGATGTGGCTGTTTTTATTAACATTAAACTAAGACTTTCATATATTTATGTGGAAAATATCTGCTACAAGCCTACAGTTGATCCTGATCTCAGTCAGCTGGGAGAGGCTCGACAGAAAACGGATGGATCTGTGTTATTGTTTAGTCCGACAGTCGTATGGATGATGCACAAGTTGGCCTGTGGCCTCGTCGGGGTCACGGTGGGGTCAATCCCAGCCGACTTGCATCCTGGTAGACAAGTCGGCAGCTCGTCACAGGGCACATAGAGACAATCCACCATTCACACTCACATTGACGCCTACGGACAATTTAGAGTCACCAGTTAACTTATTAAGTGCTTGGGAGGAAGTACCCGGAGAGAACATGCAAACACAGGAGCCGAGGTTCGAACCCGGAACCTTCTTGTTGTGAGGCCAATAACACTGATGTGTCTCGTTAGTAAGCATTAATAATAAAGAACATTTTTATCTTTAAAGCACTTTGCAGTGATCTGATTGTTCACCCACCCGCTGAGTGTCCTCATCGTCACTGCTCAGCTTCAGGTCATCAGCGAGCATCCTGTAGGCAAAGAGACACGGTCACGAGAAATCACGAGAGGCACCGACATGATATTTACAATAAAACTCTGATGTGGATCGGTCACACGATGATGATAGGGGATACAGCATATCGGAGAGGTGTCTGCTCCTGTAGGCTTTTGTTGATACACCTGATCCACAGTGAAGATGTTGTACGACGAGGTTTATTTGTATAAAACTTGAGACGAATGTTGCATCCAGTAGGTTAAAATGAGCAGTAACATAACTGATAAAGACTCATAATGTGTGTTACATAACGAAGGCCGCGTGCTAACGTGGAACATGTGCTTCACACTAAAAAAAGAGGATGTAACAAACATCAGTCTCCACTGACAGCCTTCAAGAATGTGAACTGACCTTTGACCTGCCCCGTGTCACGCAGCCTGAAACACTCTCTACGTGTCGACCTATCATTAACGCGTTCCCCTGCGGCTGCACAGACGAGGATGTTCCCTGATTTGTATCAGATTTTACAGAAACCATAAATCCCGCCTGTGATGTGTTACGTCGTCCGTGTGCGTGCCACAGCGAGCAGCATCTCGGGCTCGATGACCTTTGTGTGGATCGTGTTTCCTCGTGTCCGACTTACGATTTGTGAGGTGCCACGTGAGGGCGTCGGGTCATTCGCAGCTGAACATCCCCCCGACCTTACAGACAGAGACACACAGGCAGGAGAGCATGTATAAATACTGAACAGACCAAATGATGTGCAGACGTGTTAGTCAGTGAATACATACTTTGCCTTTGGTGTGTACTTGGTAGTTTTGCCTCCTTGGGAAAGAGAAAGAACAACAGACAGTGAGTACTGCACATGTTTACAGTAAACTGTAGATATCATCCTTTTTATGCACGCATGCATTCTTCAGTTTAGGATCGCAGTGTTTTATGTTAGTAAGCAGCTGGAGCGGGATGCAGAGGTCTGGTTAGCTCACATCGTTCTAAGTGAGAAGAGAGCTCGTGCAGCAGTTCTCCTTTAATTATCAAAACCAGTCTTCAAGATCAATTTGTAACGGCCTCCGTCGTGTTTCGGTCTCTGGATTTTACTTCAACGCCACAGCTGCAGAGATGTCTCTTAATTGTCTGATTTATTTGTTAGCTGTCCGTGAGGAGACATCATCCAAATCTACTGTTCATCTGCAGACACAAACACAAACACACTTACCTTAGAGTTGTAGAGGATCCGTTGGGCCTGGTCACCCCCTAAGGCTTGCTGGGACGGCCAGGACTGAGTCATGTCCTGCGGAGGGAGGGAGAGGGTCAAAGGTGAACTCTGAGATGCCACTGTGATTGATGGTTGATTCACATGCAGACACTCCTGCTATCTTAAATCTTTATTTTTTCGTTCATTTAGGAGACTCTCATCTCTCTTTTCACACGTACAGTGCACACTCAGCTGACTCTTGTTATCAGGACTGTTCCTCCCCACCAGGGGGAGTGTGAGTGTGCCGTACAGGCTGGCATCTATTTATTGAGTGTGTACTCAGTGTGCAGTGAAATATCCCCTTTATTCCTGAACCATTCTGTTGTTTATCAGTGCAACAGTGACACTGTACCAACATTTTTGGGAATAACCTGGAAGCATCGACCCATCCACCCTGAGCTCCTGCAGGAAACACTGACTCAGTATATCTGTTGTGATGGTTTGTATATGACGAGTCAGCTGAACTATCAGAAAATGATTCGATGATGACTTCTGATTTTTCATGAGTGTTTTTATTAAACGTTATTAATATATTGAGGAAAAATATGCAATTTAAAGACCTAATGCTCATTTACAGATCTATGCTTTAGTATTCGCATGTTTGTTTTGTGTTTCCTGTTTTATTTTGTAGTTCTCCCCTGTGTGCGTCTACTTCCTGCCTTGTTTTCCCGCCTGATTTTGAACATGCACCTGTCCCTGATTAGTTTCACTTGGTGCCCTGCCTGGTTATTTAGTTCCTGCGTCTCCTTTTTGTTTCTTTGTCTGTCCGTTACGTGTCTGAACTCTGTCTGTGGTTCTTGGTTCTGGATTTTGGTTGTTGAGTTTTGTTGTTGTTGCCTGAATCTCCAGCTGCTGGTTGGTTCGTTGGTTTGTGCTTCTTTGTCATGAGTACTAAAGATACTTTTTTACATACATACTTCTCTGAACCCGACCTCTGTGACAGTTTGCACTGAAACAAACTCCAAAAGTTGACCGGACCAAATTATTGACACCCTCAACTTAATATTTGGGAGCACATCCTTCAGTCACTTCCTGTAACCATCAGTGAGTTTTGGACCACTCTTCTTTTACCAGCTGATCCACATCTTTCAGATTTGATGGGTTCCTTCTTCTCTCCACAGGAGCTCTGTGCGATTCAGACCTGGACTTCTGGCCACTTCAGAACTCTCCAGCTCTTTGTCTTTGTCTTAAACCATTTTTGAAGCATTCTTTGGGTCGTTGTCCTGCTGTAAGACCCATGACCACTGACGGAGACAAAAATTTGTGACACTGCGTCTCAGAATTCTTTGGCAGTCTTCAGATTTCATGATGCTGAAACAACGAAACATCAGTGAACCTTCACCATGTTTGACCGTAGCACCGGTTCTGTGTATCTTGGATTTTCTTTTGGGTTGTTTCGATGCAAACAAAAGAAACAAACATGAAGACACCAAAGCATTTGTGACTGCCAGTTCATTGTGTGACAGATGTGCATGTTTTTGGCTCATGACTGTAACTGGTGATGAAGATTATTTTTGCCATTCTGCAGACTATAACATTAGCAACAAATCCCAAATGTTTGATGATGATCATAGATATTCAAAGATGGAGGTTAATGCAGGCAGAGGCGTGCGTGCTCCGAGCTAACCAAAGAGAACAGTAGTTACTGGTCTCACCTCAAGGAGTCTGTGTTGATTACACGTGATTACACACCTGGACTATTATAAAAATTTACCCCGTTTCTTATTTGTTCGCTCTGAGCAGCACTTGAGAGGAAAAGCAGCCACATGGAGCGAGCTCTGCATCCACGCTACACCGTCTTCCCTCCGGCTCTGATTATAATCTCTGCTGATTGGATTGCCTGCAGTTCCGCTCAGACAAACCGGGCCTCGTGGATGCTGACAAGAATGGCCTGATTTTCGTACCCATTCATTTACGACGCTCCGTGATCTGGTTTCTCAGCTGCGTCATAATGTGGAATCGTCGGCGTGTAACGTACAATGTGTGTGATGATCACAGGGGTTAAAGGAAACAGTGAGCGAGATCAGTCAGATCAGGACGTGTAGTAACAGACGATGTTGAGGTCTAAAGGAATAGTTCAACAGTTTGCTGATACTGAGATCACCAAATAGTAGCGATAGTAACATTCTGGGCCGGCTCATGTCTATACATGAGCGTGATGTCACCCACAGGTTTCCAAAGAGCCACTTTGAAGCTCAAAATCTTTGACTCTGACCGCCGCCATCTTCAGCAAAGACGTGGATCATCAGTGGACCTGAGGCGGACCTGAATGAAGCCTGGTTGCTCAAACAAGCCATCTGTACCCTAACCCACCTGTCAGTCAAAGCGTCCACGCTCTTAACCCTGCATAACTTTAAGCCTTAATATAATGTGAACAGGTGAGTTGTATATAAATTCACCCTCAGTACAGTTGTCATGAACGGGGAAATTAGCTACAGAGACCAAAACTGTTTTTTGTACCAGGCTGTAAACATGTTTATTTCTGCTGTGAAGTTGGACATTTGAACATGGGGACTTATGGAGACTGACTCACTTCTGGAGCCAGCCTCAGGTGGACGTTAGAGGAACTGCAGGTTGTGGCTTCACTTCACAGACAGTTTTGGTCTCTGCTCTCTGTCACTGACAGGTCGTTACAGACCGCTTGACGTCATGTCCGACGACGGTCCACGACTTTGCTGTTTTTTAAATTAGCCGGGAGCTGGAAAAGGCAACCTTCAGAAACATGTCGTCACAGATAAGACGTCCATGTTTTATACCGTCTATGGTCTGTACTGTCTTTAACAGGTTGGTGGTCAGACCTCGAGAGACAGATTTAGTTACCGTCAGACAAATCTAGGCTAGCTGTTCCCCTCTGTTTCAAGCTGTCACGCTAAGCTGAAGTTAAATCGTGTCTTTGACTGTGACGGGAGTCTGCTACAGGGAATGTTTCCAGTGTCATTCATTAAAATCCAGAGACGCTCACGAGATGACGACTCCGAAGCTTCTCTCTTCCTCCTCTCCTCTTCCCAACCTCTACAGTAACCCCCGGAGGGGAGAGTGTTTCCTCTCTCTGCTCATCCTTTCACTTCATTATCTCTCCTCCTTCAGTCACCAAGGACACAGCACCAGCAGCCCTCACCCCTTTCCTCCTCCTCCTCCTCCTCCCCCAACAACAACAAGGCCTCCCAGGTAAAGCATTATGTGTTGCTATCTTCCTCCCACCCTTCCCCTCCACCCAAATGTTCTGTATCTCTTCTCCTCCAGTCCTGCTATCTTGTCCCACACTAGTGACCGGACGGACGGAGCCTGTGCACCGTGAATCCTCCAATGTGACACAAATAATATGTAGAAACAGAGAGCTCAGAGGGAGATCTGTGAGATTAGAAATTAACATGCAGTTATTTTAATGATCAATTACCAAGTAAAGCTGCAAACATTCTCAGCTTCCTGCTAAGTTAAGACTTGAATCAGACACCAGCAGATCGCTCAATAATGAAACTAGTCCTGCCGCCCTGTGTGTCTCATGTGCTGCTGGTATTTCCGGCCCCCAGTTCTGAATGGTTCACAACACAGAACAATAATCCAAATGCATGCGACACATTTAGTGAGAGATAAATGTGAATGATCGCACGTCATCGAGGTCAGAAAAATCTAAAGTCTTACCTCCAGAATATCTTTGGCACAGCTGTTGTGTTGGCTTCGTGTTACCTGTGCAGGGAAAGTCACAGGAAGTTAAGACTGACAGATAATCCCACACAAGTCCAGCTCTGCCTGTGCACACAGACCAGGTTTAAACTCCAGCAAAGCGTGTGTCTCATCTACACATTTACACCGTGGACACACTTCTGCACGTTGAGCAGCAGAGCCATGCTCGTCCCCATTCATACTTTTCACACACATACGTACACGCTGAGAAGAAATACTCCTGCACTCTGCTTCCCGCCTTTTTCACTTACTGTAAAACCTCACGGTCACACGCACCGTGGCAGTCGTGACAGTTGTGAGGAGGTCGAAGCTCGCTGATGACTCATATCTTAGAAAATCACAGCTGCAGATGATCAGACGGATGCTGATACGGTTGCAAAGCAACTTTCTGTTTCTATCTGCGTCCTCTCTCTCTCATTCTCGTTCTCTCTCTCCCTCCCCCCGATGTTTCCTCCTCTGTTTCACATCTCAAGCTCACAATTCAAATTCACGGCACAGAAAGACAGAAAGCTACTGTACGTTGTTGCTCGAGCATGGAAGATGAAGGACAAACACTTTTTACATTACTCACACTTCCCCATCTGCCTGTGCAACTTTCTGCTCACGTGGGAGTGTGTGTGTGTGTGTGTGTGTTTCGTTCTGACTGTGAGTGTGTGTGAAAACAGATGACAAACTATTGTCTCTCATGTATAATAGTAATCACACTCACACGTGTCTGTATTCCAGTTTTGGGTGATCTGCCTCTGACTTCTGTGCCGTCTCTGCAAGCGTGCACGGCAGAAAATGTGAAACTGTCTCTTCTTGCTTCACTGAGGTCACTGTTTGAGTGGTTGCACTCTCAGCCCACAGATAGGAAACAGTGTGTGTGTGTGTGTGTGTGTGTGTGTGTGAAAACTGTCTGACAAGGCGGTTATGAGGCCGCTGGCACTTGATGAAAAACATAAACACAGACAGTTTAAAGTCAGGCCTCCTCACTCACAGCTTCGTTAGCGTGGATATAATCATGCACAATGTGTTTCACACGTTCATCTCCAGCCCTGGTGCAATACCCTGATGAGTGAAGTCCCCCAGGGCCAAACAAACCACAACCCCATCATAACACCTGCAAGGAGCAGCATGGAAGCCAACAACAGCACTGAACACCTGTTACATTCTTAAAGTATCAGCAGTTACTGTAGTTATGCTGCTTTTTTTAAAAAAAGTCTTCATGATGAGAGGAGCTCAGACTCTGCAGGAATGATCCGATATCAGAGGAATTCTTTATGCACATCATCACCTGCTTCATAATAACTCTTTAAATGAACATGCATGCAGCCTCTCACCTGAGAATACGCGCATCGGAGTAGAAAACACACAACGGAAAGTTTCCCTTTGCCACTGAGGACAGTAGGCATGGTTCCTGGATTGGTCAGCGCGCTCCTCCGGTGTCCATGCCAAGTGAGGACTGACTGACGGACGGACTCGTCGGTGAGAGCGGCGGATGCGGTGATCTCTCCTCCTCCACCTCCTCCGTGTGTGTGTGTGTGTGTGTGTGTGTGTGTGTCATTGGAGGGGAGACGATGTAGGCGGGCCGGTTTAACGTCAGAGATGACACACGCACAGCTCACGCAGGGAGATCACGACTCAAGACTGAAGAAGTGATGAGCATGACACAGCTGTTCACATCTGTACTGAGGGCTGATTCAAGGATTCAAGGATATATATATATGTGTGTGTATGTGTGTGTGTGTATATATATATATATATATATATATACACACACACACATACACACACATATATATATATCCTTGAATCCTTGAATCAGCCCTCAGTACAGATGTGAACAGCTGTGTCATGCTCATCACTTCTTCAGTCTTGAGTCGTGATCTCCCTGCGTGAGCTGTGCGTGTGTCATCTCTGACGTTAAACCGGCCCGCCTACATCGTCTCCCCTCCAATGACACACACACACACACACACACACACGGAGGAGGTGGAGGAGGAGAGATCACCGCATCCGCCGCTCTCACCGACGAGTCCGTCCGTCAGTCAGTCCTCACTTGGCATGGACACCGGAGGAGCGCGCTGACCAATCCAGGAACCATGCCTACTGTCCTCGGTGGCAAAGGGAAACTTTCCGTTGTGTGTTTTCTACTCCGATGCGCGTATTCTCAGGTGAGAGGCTGCATGCATGTTCATTTAAAGAGTTATTATGAAGCAGGTGATGATGTGCATAAAGAATTCCTCTGATATCGGATCATTCCTGCAGAGTCTGAGCTCCTCTCATCATGAAGACTTTTTTTAAAAAAAGCAGCATAACTACAGTAACTGCTGATACTTTAAGAATGTAACAGGTGTTCAGTGCTGTTGTTGGCTTCCATGCTGCTCCTTGCAGGTGTTATGATGGGGTTGTGGTTTGTTTGGCCCTGGGGGACTTCACTCATCAGGGTATTGCACCAGGGCTGGAGATGAACGTGTGAAACACATTGTGCATGATTATATCCACGCTAACGAAGCTGTGAGTGAGGAGGCCTGACTTTAAACTGTCTGTGTTTATGTTTTTCATCAAGTGCCAGCGGCCTCATAACCGCCTTGTCAGACAGTTTTCACACACACACACACACACACACACACACACACACACACTGTTTCCTATCTGTGGGCTGAGAGTGCAACCACTCAAACAGTGACCTCAGTGAAGCAAGAAGAGACAGTTTCACATTTTCTGCCGTGCACGCTTGCAGAGACGGCACAGAAGTCAGAGGCAGATCACCCAAAACTGGAATACAGACACGTGTGAGTGTGATTACTATTATACATGAGAGACAATAGTTTGTCATCTGTTTTCAC
Organism: Larimichthys crocea; assembly: GCF_000972845.2. Classification (NCBI taxonomy): domain Eukaryota; kingdom Metazoa; phylum Chordata; class Actinopteri; family Sciaenidae; genus Larimichthys; species Larimichthys crocea. The sequence goes on along the minus strand of NC_040028.1, from coordinate 20,737,087 downwards.
ACACACTCACAGTCAGAACGA
>NC_040028.1:20703972-20737056 GCF_000972845.2 Larimichthys crocea | reverse complement strand
TATATATATATATATTATTATATATAATATATATATATTATATTATATCTCTCTAATATATATATATATATTATTATATTTTATATATATACATATAATTTAAAAGTACAGGAACAATTAATTAAATTTTAGAATTATACAAAAAATAGACCACCGGTTCTGAAATATGGAGCCGTTACAGCTTGCTTCATTGATTTAGTTTATTAAACACAACATGCATGTGAACTCCTGTTCTTGTTATTTTTATATAGTTGTCCTTGTTACCACTGTGCTAAATGCTTGGTAGCAATTAAAACAATCCAAAGCCACACGCATGGACAGCGTATGTGTGCGTATGTGTGAATATGGCCAGCTTGTACTGAGCGTATTTGTATCTGATTACATTCTTTGATCATATTTAGTCAGCCCACTCGGGTCTGTCTTTCCGCTTTTATTTCACCAAGCTCTCCACCAACCACTAAAAGTCAGTCCCACATTTACTCTTGTCCGGCGGCTTCTTGCTCGCTCACTCTCTCCTTTTCTCTTCTTAGCTTCCTCCGTCAGCGTCCTCTTCACTCTCTTCTCCTCTGCCATTATGTCCTAGAAGCTGCTGGCCTGGTTCACTCCTCTTCTTCTTCCTGGTCGTCCATAACGCCTGTTGGTACACAACACTCCGTTCGTCAGCTTGGCAGTACCCTCGTCTGAGCTCACTGCAAGCTGACGAACTGAGCTAACAGCAGCTAACAGACTGAGCTAACAGCCAGCTAACAGACTGAGCTAACAGAGCTAAACAGCAGCTAACGATGAGCTAACAGCAGCTAACAGACTGACTAAGAGCTAACAGCAGCTAACAGACTGAGCTAACATGAGCTAACAGCAGCTAACAGACTGAGCAACCAGCAGCTAACACGAGCTAACAGGCTAAACAGCAGCTAACAGACTGAGCTAACATGAGCTAACAGCAGTCTACCAAAACTGAGCTAACATGAGCTAACAGCAGCTAACAGACTGACCTAACACTAGCTAACCGCAGCTAACAACTGAGCTAACAGCAGCTAAACAGACTGAGCTAACAATGAGCTAACAGCAGCTAACAAACTGAGCTAACAGCGCTCACAACAGAGCTTAACATAAGCTAACGCAGCTAACAAACTGAGCTAACAGCCAGCTAACAGACTGAGCTAACATGAGCTAACATCAGCTAACAGATGAACTAACATGAGCTAACAGCGCTAACCAAACTGAGCTAACAGCAGCTAACAGACTGAGCTAACATGAGCTAACAGCAGCTAACAAAAAACTGAGCTAAACGCAGCTAACAGGACAGAGCTAACATAGCTAACAGCAGCTACAAACTGAGCTAACAGCAGCTAACAGACTGAGCTAACATGAGCTAACAGCAGCTAACAGTACTGAGCTACAGCAGCAACAGATGAGCTAACCATGAGCTAAACAGCAGCTACAGACAGCTAAACATGAGCTAAACAGAGCTACAGACTGAGCTACATGAGCTAACAGCAGCTAACAGCTAAAGAAACAGACTGAGCTAACATGAGCTAACAGCAGTAACAAGACGAGCTAACGTGAGCTAACAGCAGCTAACAGACTGAGCTCACGTGACGCTAACAGCAGCTAACAAAATGAGTAACAGCCGCTAACACTGAGACAAATGAGCTAACAGGAGCTAACAGCAGCTAACAAGACTGAGCTAACATGAGCTAACAGCAGCTAACAGACGAGCTAACTGAGCTAACACGCAGCTAAAACGACTGACGCTACGTGAGCTCACAGCAGCTACAGACTGAGCTAACATGAGCTAACAGCAGCTTAACAGACTGAGCTAAACATGACGCTAACAGCAGCTAACAGACTGAGCTAAACTGAGCTAACAGCAGCTAACAGAACTGAGAAACACTGAGCTAACAGCCGAGACTAACAGACTGAGCTAACATGAGCTAACAGCAGCTAACAAACTGAGACAACATGAGCTAACAGGAGCTAACAGCAGCTAACAGACTGAGCTAACATGAGCTAACAGCAGCTAACAGACTGAGCTAACATGAGCTAACAGACTGAGCTAACATGAGCTAACAGCAGCTACAGCTGTCAGCAGGTTACTTCACTGTCCATCATAAACTCTGTAAATCACAGAGAGTTGAGGCGGAGCAGCCGGAGGACATCAGAGGGAAAACCAGAAAACATTTCCTCCATAAAATATGATCCAGTTTCACCAGAATCAGTGAAATAGTTGCTGCTGTGTGTGTGTGTGTGTGTGTGTGTGTGTGTGTGTGTGTGTGACACCATTCACCTGATTACACGTGATTTAAAACCTGCGTATGATTGATTTTCTGTGTATGTTTTCTTTTTTAACTTTCTTATTCTGTTAGAAGAACTGACGACTGACTCGTGTTCGTTTGAAGGTTTCACTGATCGTGTTGTTTTCCTCGTTAGTTCCTCTGCGTGTAGACACAGTTACATGATGTTGTTGTGCTGCTCGTCTCTCCTTCATGCATGTTGGCCTTGTGCACTCAGTCTAGTCCATCCATTATTGTGCTTAATGCATTCTGTCTCTGGGTCGCCTTGTCATGATGAAATATGAGCTGTCTCTCTGGTTCAGATGACTTCGGAGGAGACACGAGGAGCTTTATGTATTAGAGTATTCACTGCATTGGTCTAAAGTGACACCATCTTCCTTATAACCACGCGTTCCCCTGTGAAGCAGAAGTATATATTAAGAATTTTCAGTTGATTGTATCGGTGCTGTAGTTTGTGCTGCACACCCCTGAGACCACAGCGTCCCTTATTTGTTTGCGGCAGCTGTCAGAAGAAGGCTGCAGGGGCACTGAGTTGAGACTGACACTTGAGTTCTGCCTTTGTATCACTGGTAGGAACTCATTTAATCTGCAGAATGTGACTTTAATTCATTTGTCTTGGCTCAGTCAGTCTGTCTAATGTGTGACTGTGTGTGTGGGTGCATGCATTTGTGTCTGTGGCTTTTGTGTTTCCGTGTTTCAAAGGTAAGTTTCATTTAGTCTGTGTGCTTCTTGTGCGTTGCCACACACTTTGGTGTGTTAGTAAAAGCATTAATGATGCAAAGACACGTACAAACAGATGATTTGAACTCATCGTGATGATGAATCATGAAAGAGGAACAAAGTCTGTAGCTGAGGAGAGACACAGAGGGAAACAAACGTTATAGCTGTTAGTTGTGTCGGCATGTTTTGAATATTTCTGTCTTCATGATGTGAAAAAGAACACTTCTTTAATTGTGCAAGCCTTCACATCCTTTTTTAACTGTGACATGAGAGGCAGAGGCACCACCCTGTGGCACAACATAAGGCTCAGTGGATCCGTCCATCAGTTGACAGAAAAATAGATAATCAATCTATAATCTTTGGTCATTTTTTAAGTGAGAATGTCAAACATTTGCTTGTTGCAACTTCTTAAACTCTAAGATGTGATGCTGTTCTTTGTGTGACAGAGAGAGAAATGTGTCTATTTCTCTGTGTCCTCATCCAGGGACAGTTGAAGTTGATGTTTGGATATGCACATATGAGTGAAAACAGTTGTATTAGATGGTGAATGTACCTAATAACCCAAACCCAAGACAGCAAACATCCTTTTTTTCCCGTGGAGCAGAGTGGAAATGTAATGGATGATCTGGGAATGGAAGGAAAATAAAAAATGCCTGGGGCCAGTCTCCACAGCCACGGCGCCCTTGGTTACAAACCCATGGCGACAGGACCTCAAAGGCACGGCATCCCTCGACGCTGCCTGTTTAGAACACTGCCGGCCTCAAGAGTCAGCTTTCCTGACAACACACACACACGCAGCCTAAACGAGGAAGATGGAGATGGAGAGGTGTTGGGAGAGAACGAATGGGCCCGAGCCACGTTGTCTTGGATTCTGCAGCTTGCTTTGGTTGCCATGGAGATCCTGTGAGTGTTCCAGATTCCTGCAGGTAGAGAAGGAAAGGTAGGTGACCGACCTTTATATGAAGCTTCATATCAGCTCTAATCCGTGCCTTTTTAATGATTAATACATCATCTGCTCATGCTTTACAGCTGTAGTGACAACCCTCCTGTGGCTCAGGAGCTGGAGCACTAATCATGTTGAAGTGCCTTTGAGCAAGAACTGAACCCTAGATTGCTACAGTGGTGTGTATATGCACTATATATATACAGTCCATTTACCTTTAGTAACCACAACTTTTGGGCTGTCAGTGTGTGAAAAATCCCTCAGGGTGGATTTCTCTCATCATCTGTGGTTATTAATAATAATATCGTTAATAATAAAGGTTTTCCATTTTCTAATAAGCCCATCGCAGAAGTTATTAAAGCTTTTGAAATGATCTATTATTATTAGAATTTTTCTCAATAAATCTCAGTGTTAATTAGTTAGAAATGGTTCAGATGTTCTGCAGCTTTTCTATGCATTAACACCCAAACACCTCCAAGGATCTGGTTTCTTCAGATGGGATCACCCTGACCTCCAGCTCCACCGTAAATAATCTCTGATTTATCTTTATCCTTCAAGGACTGCTTTTTTTTTCTCGCCTACATAACATCACAAAAATCAGTCCATGTATTTGTTGCTTCTGGGCTGGACTATTGTAATCAGTCCATGTATTTGTTGCTTCTGGGCTGGACTATTGTAACTCTTTGATTTCAGGCTGCTCCAATAAGTCTCTGAGGACTTTGCAGCTGATTCAGAATGCTGCTGCACGTGTTCTGACAGGAACCAGGATCAGAGAATAGAATTTATTTTTCTCCTCACCCACAAAGCTCTTCATGGTCAGACATCATATCTTAAAGAGCTCATAGAGCTCACTGCTCTGTCAGCATGCAGGGTTCCTCGTGGTTCCTGTGGTCTCTAACGTAGACTGGGAGTCAGAGTCAGAGAGAAAGATTCCTGTTAGATGAATTTATTAATAAACTGGTGATAGACATTATTAGTAGGAGATAATTGGCCTGTCAGTTGATGTGTTTGAGCTACAGGCCCACCTGAAGGTGCCTTAACACCTGGGCATGGTCCATGCAGCACACAGTGAGCAGACAGCTCCACCCTGTGGCCAAAGTGAGAAGTGCAGCACACTCTATCTATCTATCTATCTATCTATCTATCTATCTATCTATCTGTCAGGCCTGATCTCGTCTGATCTCTGGAGCTAAACCTGAGATGGGTCCACAGTCCAAAGACGTGCTTGCTCGTGGTGGGAAATCCGTTGGGTCTCTGTAGAGTACAGTCTAGACCTGCTCTGTATGGAAAGTGTCATGAGATAACTTCTGTTATGATTGCAGAAGTAATAAAGTGTCGTTGAATCGGTTCCCAACCCAGCTTATGACCATAGCACCCAGAACACACCTGATCTGGTCTGACCTCTGAAGCTCAGCGGGGTCAGGCCTCGATGGGTAACCGCCTGGGAGCTGTACGTAAACGCTGTAAGCTTTGAGGTGACATGGTGGTTAGCTCTGTCGCCTCGAGGCTGAGAAGGTTCCTGTTTTGAACATCGCCTTGGGGCTTTCTGCGTGGAGTTTGCATGTTGTCCCCAGGCGTGGGTTCTCTCTGGCTTCCTCCCACAACCCAAAGACCTGCACTTAATAGGTTAACTGGCGACTCTAATACATAGATAGATGGTTTCATTTGAAGGATCAATACATTCGATCATATTTTCTGTTACCCTCCTGTCTTCAATGATCTTGTGAGTCCTCAGGTTGGGAACCGCCTCTTGAATCGTGATGTTTGAGCATCATCGAGGTCTTTTCTGCTCGGCGTGTTTGTCAGTTAGAAGGAAGCTTTTCCTTGCCACTGTTGCCGAGTGCTTGCTCATGGTGGGAACTGTTGGCTCAGTCTCTATATGGAAAGTATCATGAGATAACTTTTCTTATGATTGGGTGTCTCGGTGCTTGAATGTTTGCATTTGTTAAATGACGACTTTAAAATGAAGCCTATAATTCAAACACAGTGCCATTACTTGTCTCGCTTGTCATCCCAGCTGCCTGTCCAAAAACAAACCCAGCTTACAGCAGACAACAACAGGCAGCCTGTGGCGCTGCTATAATAAACAGATAAAAACAGAGCAGGATATGCAAAGCTGCGCAGGGAGGAGGAGGAGGGTGGAGGAGGGTGGAGGGGAGAAAGCCTATTCATGTCATGCTGAAGCGTCCTAACAACTGCTCGGACTGGCTTGTCCCGCTTGTGTGATGTCATCCAATGGATGAGTGGCTGGCGGCTGTGATGCGCATGTATGCAGTCCAGTGCCTGAACGCATCACAGAGAACCGCACTTGACAGCTTGCCAGGTTGGAGGGGGGAAAACACACACACACACACACACACCACACACACACACACCATTGAAGGGAGGAAACCAGACCTGCTGAATTTCCACCAGCCAGCCGTCATCCGCATCCAGCCCGGAGGTGGAGGCTTTCCCGCAGCCTCTCTCTCCTCTTCCTCTCATCGACATCTCATGCATCATTTTTTTTGGATTCGTCGTGCTCGCGTCGTAACGCACAGATGATGATGATGATGATGACAGCGTAACCGGAGCGGCGAGCTGTTACAGAGACCAAAACACGGCACGTTTGCTTTTGTCGAAGAGGGATCTGTTGTGACTGGACATGAATTCGGCGGAACAGACGGTTACATGGTTGATTACGCTCGGGGTGCTGGAGTCGCCGAAGAAAACCATCTCGGATCCCGAAGCGTTCCTGCAGACCTCCCTGAAGGATGGGGTGGTCCTGTGCAGGCTGCTGGAGCGGCTCAGCCCGGGGTGCACGGAGAAAGTAAGGGTAATAATAATAGCTACACCACCCCCTCCTCCTCCTCCTCCATCCTCCTCCTCCTCATCCACCACCTCCTCTTCTCCTCTCGCTCTTGTCTGCATATGTACAACCAAACCGCCCGCTCCGCGTCGGCGTGTCTGTGCGCTGCCTAGATCCCGTGAAAACGGGTTTGTTGTCTGGCTTCTCTTCCTGCCCACTGGTCCATGAGGAGATTTTCTTTTGTAGGTCACGGCAGCCCGGCGGGTATTGTCTGTCTGCGGGGAAACGGCGCTGTATGGCCCGCACATACAGTACGTGCGCCTGCGTTAGAGAGGAAGGAAGGCCGCTGCTGAAAACTGATCGATCACATTCATCAGCACGAAGGCCTCCACTGATTATTAATTAATTAATGCAGATTCATGTTTGAGATTCAGCTTTAATCCATCCAGGGCGTTTTATGACACACACACACACACACACACACACACACACACACACAGGATGATCAGTCAGGGATGACTGGCTATCTGTACATTAGAGTGAATGGGGCCGCCATTGACTGCAAAGACAGACAGACAGGCAGACAGACAGACAGGCAGACAGACATGGACCCTCTCCCCATTTAAAGACACAGCGCAGTGTTTGTGTGTGTGTGTGTGTTTGTGTGTGTGTGTGTTTGTGTGTGTGTGTGTCAGCTGACACAGATACCTGATGTCTTCCTGGAGAGGCTCATCCTCACATTTGCCTGTTAAATGACAAACAGGTTCCTCCACCTCCCTCCCCTCCTGCTCCACCTCTCAGTGGTGTTGTTTTCATTTCTGTGACATTAACCAGATAATGTTGATGCTCTGCACATAAAAACATCCACCTGCCTCGTCCTGCAGGGTGAAGCCAGCGTATGATGCCTGGTGCATCCTGCTGCTGTCTTCTCACTCTGGATGATTTAATATGTTTTTATTGATTTTCCTAAATCTGCACTGCCCCACAGCAATATGTTAACTACAGCTTCAGAAAAACAAACTGGTTCTTGATTTCCCCTAATAATCTCTTTTTGTCTGATGACTGGTTCTTTAAGTCACCCCTTTACAAACTAACCAATAGGTAAAAGGGTCCTTGTAGAACCAACAAAGGTTCTTCAGCATCACCACGAAGAACCACTTTAGGCTCTAACGTGAACCTTTTGTGCTGTTTAAGGTTCTTTGGATAACTGAATGAGAAAAAAAAGAGTTCCTTAAGTCACAATTACAGAAACGTTGGTGATTAAAGAACCCTTTTGTCCTTAAGAACTCTTTTTTTTTATAACTAAATGCCAAAAAAAGAGTTCTCAAAGTGACACTTTTAGCACTTTTGATGCTTAGAAGAACCTTTTTATGTTCAATAATCAGTTTTTTCCTTTAAAGTGTTTTTTGGAGAACTGATTACTGGTTCTTTGGGTGACTGTTTCTTTGAAGAACCAATAGGTAAAAGGTTCCTTGTAGAACCAACAAAGGTTCCCCGACATCACCATGAAGAACCACTTTAGGCTCTAACGTGAACCTTTTGTGCTGTTTAAGGTTCTTTGGATAACTGAATGAGGAAAAAAAGAGTTCCTTAAGTCACAATTAGAAATTTTGGTGATTAAAGAACCTTTTTTTTTTTTGGAAAACTGATTACTGGTTCTTTAAGTCAGGTTCCCCTCCAGCATCACCATGAAGAACCACTTTAAGCTCAAACTCTTTTGAGTTCTCTGGAGAACCTATTTGTCCTGAAGCACTCTTTTTTTTCTTTTTTCTTTTTTTTTTTTGCTGTTTAAGGTTCTTGAGATAACTGAATGGGGAAAAAAGAGTTCCTTAAGTCACAATTGCAGATTTTGGTGATTTAAAGAACCTTTTTATCTTTAATAATCTCTTTTTGTCCTTTGAAATGTTTTTTGGAAAAAACTGATTACTGGTTCTTTAGGTCAGGTTCCTTCAGAACTGGAAAAAGGTTCCCCTACAGCATCACCATGAAGAACCACTTTAAGCTCAAACTCTTTTCAGTTCTCTGGAGAACCTTTTGGCTCTTTTCTTTGGATAACTGAATGCCATAAAAAAGTTCTCAAAGTGACACTTTTAGCACTTTTGATGCTTAGAAGAACCTTTTTATGTTTAATAATCAGTTTTTTGGAGAACTGATTACTGGTTCTTTGGGCGACTGTTTCTTTGAAGAACCAATAGGTAAAAGGTTCCTTGCAGAACCCGGCATCACTGTGAAGAACCAATAGGTTTTTGGATTCATTTTCTTTCAAACATCCTTCATGCACTGACAGTGTAAATATAATAAGAGTATCAGTGCTCTCTGCTGGACAAAACATGTAATACAGACACTTTCTGAGTTAACCTTAAACATATTAATGGCATATCTGCACAGACATATAGACTCATATACATGAGCAGGGTGTATCCCTGGACCTGTCATTCATATTGTGCTACTGTCTGGTCCAGATGTGGTTCTCATCTGGTTCTGTTCTGGGTTGGTTGGGCCACACTTCAGTCGTCACCTCCTCAGTGTGCAATGTGCATGTGGGCCAGAAGGAAGAGATGGAAGATGAAGGCCACAACTGGGTTTAGATGTCAGGTGTTATCAGGGTAGATAGTAATGTTATATAGAGCAGAGATCAGATATATGATCTCCAGTTAGACATAACAGGCCTCCCTTCACTTGCATCTCTTGCATTACAGGAAATTGTAATACAGGGATGCAGAAACAGTGTCTCCATTACATGGTCTGTCCGCCAGAGAGCACTGACAAGTTTATTTTTCAGTTATAAAATATCCTGATCAATACATATCTGAGTCGCTATTGGTATCGACAGCAGCGCTGCAATAAACCCTACCCAGGTTATAAAGTTTAAGGGGAATTAATTATTAAAGCAACATTACATATAAAATTGTATTTTTGCGATTTAGCTCCCCCACTGTCAGAGTGTAATCCCACTCTATGCTCAGCTGTACTCGAGTATTTCTTCTGATTACATTACTTATGATCAACAGCCGATCATCAACCATTTTATTTCACCAAGCTCTCACCAACCACTAAAAGTCAGTCCCACATTTACTCTTGTCTACTTGTCTGTCATTCTCTCTTTCGCTTTCATTTTCCCAAATAACCTTACACCCTTAAAATAAAGGTTTGAGTTAGAGCCTAAAGTGGTTCTTCACGGTGATGCCGGGGAAACTTTTACCTATTGGTTAGTTTGCAAAGGGATGACTTAAAGAACCAGTCATCAGACAAAAAGAGATTATTAGGCAAAAAAAAAAAAGGTTCTCCAGATCAAGAACCAGTTTGTTTTTCTGAAACTGTAGTTAAATAACAAACATATTGCATTACATATTGGTTCTTCAATAGAAGCAATATGTATATGTTTTGGATTAATTTTCTTTCAAACATCCTTCATGCACTGACAGTGCATGAAGGATGTTTGAAAGAAAATGAATGAAAAACCTATTGGTTCTTCACAGTGATGCCGGAGAATCTTTGTCGGTTCTGCAAGGAAACTTTTACCTATTGGTTCTTCAAAGAAACTTAAAGAACCAGTAATCAGTTTTCCAAAAAACACTTTAAAGGAAAAACAGATTATTAAACATAAAAAGGTTCTTCTAAGCATCAAAAGTGCTAAAAGTGTCACTTTGAGAACTCTTTTTATGGCATTCAGTTATCCAAAGAACCTTTAACACACACAAAAAAAGGGTTCTTAAGGACAAAAAGGTTCTCCAGAGAACTGAAAAGAGTTTGAGCCTAAAGTGGTTCTTCGCGGTGATGCCGGAGAACCTTTGTCAGTTCTGCAAGGAAACTTTTAACTTTTGGTTCTTCAAAGAACCATTATAAAGTTCTTCCCAGACTTTTAATAGTATTTGTCTGTGAGTTCATTCAAGGTGTGATATATAATAATTTAATGAAGAACATTTAAAAGATAAAGAACATTATTAAACATAAAAAGGTTCTTCAAGGCATTCGGTTATCCAAAGAAAGTAAAAGTAAAAAATAAAGAGTTAGAGCTTAACGTGGTTCTTTACGTAATAAAATAATATATAATATATAATTAAAAATAAGATTATTAAACGTAAAAAGATTTTTCAAAGCGCCCAAAAAATTGTGATTTAAAGGTGCAGTGTTTGGGATTTAGTGGCACCTAGTGGTGAGGTTACACACTGCAACCAAATGAACCTAGATTTACATAAAAACAAACAGTCATAGATCAGAGTTTGGTTTGTGGATGAGGACCTGATCTCACTGCAGAGATAAAAAAAAGTTCATTTAGAGACAACGAGAACACAAAGATTCTGATTTTCAGGTGATCACACACCTGAACATGAAAACACACTAATAAATATTACATTACATCATAAACACTCGTTACTGGCTCCAGAACTCTTACAGGAACTGGTTTTCTCTGAATGATTTAAATGTTTTTTTTTATGGTCGATCAGTTTTAAATGTTTTTATGGTGTTGGAGGTTTTTAAAGTTACAGTTCACTCACAGGCTACACCACCAACACCACCAACACCACCACCAGAGGGGATCCTCATCTGTCGACGTCATTTCCCCTCCAGCCTCCTCCTCCTGCGGGATCTTGGGTCCAGCCTCCGTCTCCTTACCGGAGTGTGTCAGGCCCCGCACACACACACACACGCACACACACGCACGTACACGCACGTTCACGCACAGGGTAAAATGCGTGTGGAGAAAGGAGATCTATTTTTTTCCAGGGCTGAGAAAGTGGCACCGACCCCCCGCAGCGCGAGCTGGAAGTGTTCCCTCTAACCTCCGGTTTCCGTCTTTACGCAGATCTACCAAGAACCGAAGAACGACGGCGAGTGTCTGAACAACATCAGGGAGTTCCTCAAAGGCTGCTCATCGTTCCGCGTCGAGGTGAGTCCACCGTGCACGTCCGGACTCACACACCGAACCAACACGAGTGATACGAGGCGAAGGAACGCGCTTTGTGATGCGGAGACAGTGAGACAATAAACAATGGGTCCATGGAGGAGGACGAGCCCGGCGTGCAGAGTGCGGCTCCTCCGTCCATGTATACATGTTATAATAACGTTTTATTAACGTTCCGCAGCATTACATCTTTGTTCCACCTCTTGCGCTCATGTTGATCAGCTTGGCTCAGGTTCACGCGTCCCCAGCTTTGTCCTCGGGGTCCTGCATGGATGCATTGTCCACATTTGTCCCCCCCCCCCTCCTTTTTTTTTTTATAATCACAGTCTATGTCTCTGCAGCTGAGCTCAGCTGCTCATGTAAGCAGCTCCTGTTCTCACATGGTAATTACAGTGTTATTGTTGTTGTGAGGTGTACAGTCCAAACATGTCCTCATGATCAGCCGCCTCCGCCCCCGCAGGCCCGTGTGGTCAGAATACCTCCAGAATCATGTGAAGCAAATGGAGGACAGCGTGCTGTGTAAGGCTGTGTGTGCATAGAAGGGTCATTGAACCAGCCCAGTTAGTTAGTGACAATACGACTCAGTGTTCGTCTCCCCGCTGAGTCTCCAGCCAGCGAACAGGAGGTGGAGACAGTCTGAGGGACGGAGCGCTGTCACATGAAGTGTGAGAAGCTAAACGCACCGTGCAGGATGGTTTCATTGTTTGTTCTGACGATTCTGAGCGATAATCTGAAACAAACGGTGAAAACTCTGCACGATAACTCTGACGGCGTCGGACCTTCACCTTCGCTCAGATCTGGGAGCAGGATTACAGCAGAGTGAGGTCTCACTATCTGTAGAGCAAAAAAAGAAAAAGATGGATCCGAAGCAGCGCTGGCTCTGACTCCAGGTAACTGTGGCTGCAGATTAGAGCTGTGCACAGACAGACAGGCAGACAGGCAGACAGACAGACAGACAGACAGACAGACAGACAACACGCTGTGCTCTTGCAGTCCTGATCGGCCTCATTCTGACGGAGTTAAGCTGAATGTTTGGCCGTGTGCTCGTCTTCTGTTTGCATGTCTAGTGAGGACGTCGGATCTGATCTGGACGTCTCTCACAGAGCGCCGTCTCACACTTGTGCAGCTGCTGTTGCTGACCTTTAACCCCCGATGTCTTTGACCGCAGGAAGTGATGATTAGAGTTCCCATGACCCCGCTGGTCCCTCAGGAATAGGGACCTCACTCCGTGTCTGTCCTGAGAATAATCACAGATCCATCTGTTGGATGTTTAGCACAGATCACAGTCTGTAACAGATTCACAGTGTGAGCTCATATTTAACAAACCTCAGACAAATGTTGCCTCTTTTGTGTGACGGTGTTCAAACTTCTTCCTGAGTAACTCATCAGTGTACTGTACAGTTTGGATTTGAATGAGGCCGTACTCAGATTGTGCGAAACAATCAGGGAATCACTTTTCATCTCGCAGATTAACGACTTTATCGAGGTCCGGCGCTCGCTCACTCTCATTCACTGTCTGCGTCTCGAACCATCGGACACAAACCAAATCTTAAACTCTTTCGTGTTTCTGTTTTGCAGAAATACAGTCAGACTCCGAAATGATGAAATAAACAGAGTCAGAACAGAGTTTAGAGATTCTCGGGCTGATGTGGAGGTTCGGTCCCGCTCTGGTTGCTGATTGGCGGCTGCAGCGCGACGCTGGGCTGCGTTTTTGTTGTTGTTGCTTGAGTTGCTGCGTCGAATGTGACCTTAAGTCCTGAATTCTGAGTGTTTACATCCACCAACGTCAGAGACTTTTTATTCATGATGCCACAGTTTAAAGCACCCTGAAGGTTTCATGTTAATAAATAAATGCAGCCAGAGACTGATCGAGGTCAGGTGACTCATCATTACATTGTTTGGCCTTGTCTGTATGTTGAGGAAGCATCATGGCCTGTGTGTGGGTCTCAGTATAATCCAGTATATTTAAAGTCTGATGTGTAGCTGTATCACAGTAACAGCCTGCAGGTAAACACTCATTTCCTCGAGCGTGGAAACGACTCAGCACTCCGTCATCGCTCGCTGAGTCACAGAGGGGTGTTGCATTATTGTGTCAGCCCGCTCCGAGGGATCGTTACCTGACTGTGATGCCGAGGCTTGGCGGACGTGTCGGAGCTTGTCGTGTTAGTCATTATCTCCGTGCATGAATGTTTAATTTGCATCATGCTTGGCCGCCTGCAAACACTTTGAATGTGCAGGAAGGGAAGTACAAATACTGAATGTTTGTGGTGAGTGAGGGAACGCTCATCCACGGCCACTCACTCGCCCCCTCAGGTCATATCTGCAATCAGAGCGGAAGATGAAAAGGGACTCGTATCTTACAGCCGCTCAGCCTCCATAGAACTGAAGCGAGAGTAACTAATCGCATGGAGCCATCGCACAGGAAGCGAGAGGACGACTCCGCTCGTCAACAGAGATACAATCGCTTCCATTCACGCTAACCGAGAGGCTAGTGAGAGTCACGCTGACGCTGACGCAGACGACACTTTTAGGCTTTTCCTGCAGTTAGAGGATGAGGTCGCCGTGTTTCTTATTGTCAGCAAATCCTGAAGCGTCCGTCTGTTTCTCGGTGACACTGGTGCCCTGTTCATGTTCTCATGGATGTAATGTTTAAACCTTCACCCGGACGCAGCAGCAGCCTCGAGCTCGTCTGTCCCAAATGATGAGGTAAATCCTAAAAAAACAAATCACAGATATGTCGTTTCATTTTCTAAAGCAGCTTAAACAACAACAAAGTGCCGCACATGGTTTGAAACGTATTGGATAGCTGTGCTGTGTCTCTGTACCGACATAAACACGTCTGTCTCCAGGAGCCGGACACCTCCGAGGGCACGAGCAGCTGAAATCTGCAAAAAATGTCAGGAACTGTCTGATTAAATGAGCTCAGCCATCTGACCAGACATCCGATGCCAGCTTGTCACACTTGACAGATTTCGTTTGGTACAAAAAAAGCTCAAACAGGAGTAAACAGTGTGCGGGTGGAGGTGTTGGGGACTATTTTCAGCTCAGGCTCCAAAAATAGCAAATGAAAAAATATGATCTATGCAGCAGACGATGGTGAAGAAACAGTCAAGTACTGATCCAGGAACATGTTCTACATCTTCCTGGCATTATTAAGGATTGAATGATTAGTTGACTCGTCAAATAAATAAGAGAGATGAATCAAAGTGAAGCGTGTGTTCTCAGTCGGTGTTGGACTCTGCAGAGGTGACATTCATGGATGGGATCTCAGGGCGTAGCCGGGGTGAGGACAGTGTCCAGTTTGTGAAGCTCAGGACTGGATCTCTGCTTGTTTGCAGATGATGTGGTTCTGTTGAAGTCATCAGACCGTACCTTCGGTTGGGGCAGGAGGAGAGAGAGCACCTCCAAGTCTGAGGTTCTAGTTCTCTGCAGGAAAATGGTGGACTGCTTCCTCCAGGTTGGGAGTGTGTTGATGCCCTGGGTAGTTTTGTTCATGAGTGATGGACCTGTGGTTTAATGCGGGCCCAGAGGGAGCTGAGCCTGAAGGCAAAGCTCTCGATCTTCCAGTCCATCCACGTTCCAACCCTCACCCATAGTCACGAGCTTTGGGTAGTGACCGAAAGAGCGAGATCGCGGATACAGGCGGCTTAAATGAGCTTCCTCCGCCGGGTGGCTGGGTCAGCCTTAGAGATATGGGCGAGGAGCTCGGAGTAGAAAGGAGCCAGCTGAGATGTTCCAGTGACAACCATCCTGATCCCGGAGAAGAGAAAGCAGATGGATGGAATAATCATGAAAATGATCGTTAGATTTTTGAGCTGCCGCCTGTTTGTGTATTAGTTGTTGGACAGGACAAACTTGATATTAATAAGACTCTGTATGTTCAGATTTTGGCGACACAGGAAATACTTTGTTGGTTTTGGTCTTTTCATGGGATTTGTTGCTGATAATAAAAGTATAGAATATAGCCAACAAGAGAACTTCTTCAGAGCTTCGGTCAGTATCTTTTGTAACACACATGATTCATGCAGTTTGTTGAGACTCTGACTGTAGCTGCTGCAGATGTCTGCGTGTCTGCTGAGCTCGGCTGTTCTGTCAGAGATAACGAGAGTTATCGATTGACTGACTGCTCGACAAAGTGATGACACAGTCCTGCTCTGAAAAGCTGATGACGTTCTCTCTCTGTCACCCACAGCCGTTTGAGGCCAGCGACCTGCTGCTGGGACTGAACTTCTCAAAGGTGCTGAGCAGTCTGGTTGCTCTGAATAAAGTGACGGCAGGTTAGTCAAAATACGTACTGTGTGTGTGTGTGTGTGTGTGTGTGTGTGCCGACTGAAGATACCAGGTCTGCTGTATTTCTATGTTTCCTCTCTCTGTCCAGATATCGGCGTGGGCAGTGATTCGGTGTGCGCCCGGCACTCTTCAGCCCATCGCATCAAGTCGTTCGAGTCGCTGTCCTGTCAGGCTTCACTGGGCCGATCCTCCAAGCTGCTGCAGAACCAGTTTCGCAGTCTGGTAAGATGAACGCTCGCTAACGGCACCGCGTAAAGGTGGAAGCAATAACCTGTCAGTGCGGACTGCCTCATGATCTGTGGTGACTCCTCACATCGTGTTTGGCTGCAGTGAATACAAAGACACTAATGGAAGCCGGTGTTTACACACGTGTCAGACCTTCACTGTGTGCTCAGGTCAGTTTTGTAGAGTTCTGAAGTTATTGTCAGAATTATGAGTTTTAAAGTCAGAATACATTTTTCACATGTGGCCCTAATCCACAATGTAAATAGTCTGTGCTCGCTGAGGTCCAATCAGAGACTTTCCCTTCTGACTGTGTGGATGTAAACAGGAAGGATGTGACATATAAGGCCACCAGGACGCTCGACACAGTAACCTAAGCAGAACTGTCTGACAGTGAGAAAACAATAATAAAACATTGAAATGAGACTGAGAATCAAGTTATAAAGTTCCTTAATTGCACATAATCAGGAACAAAGTGAGTTTCAGTATTACTTTATGCTCTCCTAATGTTTGACTGCTGTGTGATTGTGCTTTGAAACGTGTGTTTGCATCATCGTGAAATCTCCGGGCATGATGAAGCATGACGTGTAATTCATGTTTCCCAATCCGTGGATGAAGGGATTTCCGTCTCGTTGACGCTCGTCCTCTCGTTTTCCTTCGTTTTTATCAGGACATGTCGGAGAACAGCGGACAGCAGCTGCTCGTGAAGGCGCGCTTCAACTTCCAGCAGACCAACGAGGATGAGCTCACCTTCGCCAAGGGTGACATCATCGGCGTGACTCGTCAGGAGGACGGCGGCTGGTGGGAGGGGACGCTCAGCGGCAGGACTGGCTGGTTCCCTAGCAACTATGTCCGTGAGATCAAAGGCTCTGGTAGGATCTTTAATTTGAACACGTTACACGTTAAATAAGGCCTCCTCCGCCTCATGTGTCTGAAAGATTGCGGAGCAGCTGCCTGTTGTGATCTGTTTGGGACGAGGTGCCAGCTCACAACATTTACTCACTCCAGTGTTTGAAGACATTTGAATTTCTCATCGGCACCCAACTGCTGTAGAAACCTTTTGAACGGTAGCAGAACTCTGTGATGAAGGTGTCGCTTCGGGTCAGTTCATGTCTGATTCTACTGTAGTGAAAGCTCTGAATGAGAAGGTGTGTCTAAACTTTTGACTGGTACTGGTTCGTAAAACAACAACAGGAATGGGATGAATGAAATGAAATGCTGCGTAGTGTTCTCAGTAAATCTCAGCACACACACAGTAAACATGAACAGACGTCTGGATATCGAGCGACATATTTCTAATTTCTAAATGTGGAATTAGTCGCATCAGTTTGAGTGATTGATCTCATTGTGTGCTTCAGGATAATAGTAATGATTCATGCTTGGAGTGGTTTCATATTAGCCACTGCGGTCTGTTTGCATTTGATTTTTTACTCTTTCATGCATAAGTCACGTCTCATTAGAAATAGCTCTCGGTGGATGAACGTGCCCTGATACATTTCTTTTCACCTCTGGTCACAGACAAACAA
The DNA here is from genome assembly GCF_000972845.2 of Larimichthys crocea. Taxonomy (NCBI): domain Eukaryota; kingdom Metazoa; phylum Chordata; class Actinopteri; family Sciaenidae; genus Larimichthys; species Larimichthys crocea. Next base: position 20,719,367 of record NC_040028.1, on the reverse strand, counting down.
GTGTCCCCCAAGTCCGGCACCCTGAAGAGTCCACCTAAAGGCTTCGACACTTCTGCGATCAGCAAGACGTACTACAACCTGGTAAAGACACGACGCGTCCCTGATTAGTGTCCGCGTCTTTGCTTTTCCCGTCACGTGTAAATTCTCTTGTTGGAAATCTTCAACCACGACTCCACTGACATACTTTCTCTCTCTGCGCTGTGATCCCCTTTGGAAATGTCCCTGCAGCTGCAGCGTCACCACAGCACGATAAGCTCATGTGCTACACTCCAACCTGCTATGATATGATGTAATATGCTTCATTAAGTGTCTGTTTCGTCTGTAGAGAACTCAGATACAGTCACTGACGTGTCTCACCTTCTGAACCTGTATCCTGATCAGCACATAACAGACAGGTCGTAGAAAAATAGTTTGTGGTGCAACTGGTCAAACAAACTGGTCCCTCTTTGTTTTGTAGGTGCTGCAGAACATTTTAGAAACAGAGACCGAATATTCGAAGGACCTTCAGAGCCTCCTGACCAACTACCTGCGACCTCTTCAGAACATTGACAAGTACGACCCGAGACCAGAACCTGCTTATTTCAGCGTGATCAGTCTGAGTTTAGTACCTTTAACTTTTCTTGGTGTGTCACTGAATCGTCTTTGCTTCGGTCTTCTCCTGCAGACTGAGCAGCTCCGACGTGGCTCTGATCCTGGGAAACCTCGAGGAGATCAGCACCTTCCAGCAGATGCTCGTCCAATCGTTGGAGGAGTGCACCAAGTTAGTGCCTCCCTGCACACACACACACACACACAGCCCACTGCAGCAGCACCACACACTGTTTCATAATAAGCAGAGGGACATCTAGTGTTGGGTCAGCGGTACTACAGACACAGGAACACATCCTTCAGCTGCAGCCTGTTCGTATTGAAGCGTTTGATCATCTTCATCTTTCTCTTCAGGCTTCCAGAGAACCAGCAGAGGGTGGGGGGCTTCTTCCTCAACCTCATGCCACAGATGAAGGCTCTCTATGCTGGTTACTGCTCCAACCACCCCTCTGCAGTCAATGTGCTCACCCAGCACGGGTATGTTTACACCCCACATTGAGTCAGTGTTCAGTGTTCACACAGAATGGAGCAGTGGAGTTCAGCTTTGTTTCTCAGGATTGTAACCAGCTGCTGTTTGCAGGTTGTGGCAGCTGTCTTGGTTGTGCGTGCTCTGCAGTCAGCTTTTCATTATTGACACGACTGCAGCTGAGGCAGTATTTGTTCTTCAGATACAGCTGAAGAAGAGACGCATGCAAACCCAAACCTTTTTACAAAATGAGCACTAACCTGAAACAGTCTGAGGACAATCAGAGCACCGACTCTGGCAGCAGCATGATGCAGCAAAACATGTCGTTTCCTCTCAATCTCGATCCGATCCACTGACACCACAACAGATCGGGACTCAGACCTGAACATTATATATGAGCTCTACAGGAGAGGTGCTCCAAACAGCTCAAACTAGTCCTGTAATAAATCATGTCATGAGGTTTCTGTTTACTTCCCCTGCCCTCTAAACAATACATAATCACCTTCATGAAGTCAGGACTGCTGTGTGAGACTGCAGGACTCCACGTTATTCCACATTCACAATAACAAAGGCAGCGAGTGTTCCACAGGTTCCATTAAACAATATTAAACAATATTCCTAGTGATGAGTCCGCTGTCACATGGCTCTCAGAGTAAAGCTGCTGTCTGTCACGTTGGTAGGTCATCAGATTGGTTACATGGTAAGCTGTCTCTGTCTCTCTGTCTCTCTCTCTGTCTGTCTCTGTCTCTCTCTGTCTCTGTCTGTCTGTCTGTCTCTGTCTCTCTCTGTCTGTCTGTCTCTCTCTCTCCTCTTGCAGTGATGTGTTGGGGGACTTCATGGAGGGCAGAGGTGCAGTCAGTCCGGGGATCCTCACCCTGACCACAGGCCTCAGTAAACCCTTCATGAGACTCGACAAATACCCGACATTACTCAAAGAGCTGGAGCGGCACATGGAGGTGTGTGTGTGTGTGTGTGTGTGTGTGTGTGTGTGTGTGTGTTTCATAACCAACACTCTTCCTGTTTCTGTCTTTCCAGGAGAGTCATCCCGACCGACCCGACATTCAGAAGTGCATGGCGTCTTTCAAGCATTTGTCTGTAAGCTGATGTCACTTCCTGCTCTGACAGATGTCATTAGACTTGATATGAAATGAATTTGATTGACAGTCTGTTTCCGCCGTGTCAGGCTCAGTGTCAGGAGGTGCGCAAGCGTAAAGAGCTGGAGCTGCAGATCCTCACCGAGTCCATCCGGCTGTGGGAGGGGGACGACATTAAGACGCTGGGCTCTGTGCTCTACATGAGCCAGGTCTTAGTCCAGAGTCCCGGCTCAGAGGTACCAACACTGTAAACTGCACACACATTACTTTAGCATAGATCTGAACATGAACAAACCCAGAAATCATTAGTTAGTCAGGAAAGCCTGGACAGCACCATACTTCAGCTTTATTAACTCTCACAGTGAATTATTTGTAATTGTGGCGTCTTAAGTGCACCCAAACCTTCACTGTGTCTGCCAGATGAATGTAATGAAGTTTAAAGGTTTGAAATGATTCGTCTGTGGATGAGGCGACATCTTTCCTCCATTAGTCCTCAGTCAGTCTCCAGGTTTTATTAAAAATGGGTCAGTTCATGTCAAAGATTCACAGAAATGAACTGAGGTTGAAACTTTGCAGGAAACATGGAGGGTCGAACCTTTTCCACGTCTGATCACTCGGGTTCTCGACCTTTGCTGTGCTCCTATTTCTGCTGCAGCTACGATGAGTAACAAACCGAGAGGTGACGCTGTTAGGGGAGATAACAGAATGTCCAAACAGGAAAAACTGCTCGAACCACAGAAAGGGAATGCACCATTCCTGATGCTCATATCTCCTGATAATAATCCACACTGATGCAACTTTCCTCTGAAGCTCATTGAATCTTTGATCCGATCCTGACATACGAACTAAACACGGGATCTTTTTCTTTCTCTCCCCGCGTGTCAGGAGAAGAGCGAGCGGTACCTCATGCTCTTCCCTCATGTCCTGCTCATGTTGTCTGCCAGCCCGAGGATGAGCGGCTTCATATTCCAGGTCAGTAACAAACATTTTATCAGATCAGATCTTGTGTTACGTCTCGATTCTGACGTGATGATTTCCCTCTGCAGGGAAAATTACCTCTGGCCAGCATGACCGTGATCAAACTGGAAGACTGTGAAGCTCATAAAAACGCCTTCGAACTCAACGGTACGGCCACATGAGATGTGCTAGACGCCGAGCGTGGTTCATTACTCATGCATTACATTACATTACATTATCTCTGCCTCCTCCTCCACAGGCCCAATGTTTGACCGTCTCCAGGTGGTGTGCACCCACCAGCAGGACCTGCAGGACTGGGTGGAGCACCTGACCAGACAGATCAAACACACCGCCGCCACAGCGCCCAGCCACAAACCGCTCACTGTCCCCTGCCACACGGTCAGGAGCTAACCATGCTAACTGTTCTAAACTCTGTGGATGTAAATGTCCTCATGTGAAAGTAAAGTCTGTCAGCAGGAGCTCAGTTCAGAGGAGTGTCTGATGCAGGAGGAGGAGGCGTCCCTGTACAGATGTTTTTGGCCGACCCGATAGACTGATGCCGTTGGTTGGTTTGGGTTTTCCCAAGAGGTGTTGCAGGATGCTGGCTGGGGTTCTTCTATACACCCTTAAAAATGAAGGTTTGAGTAGCGTTGTGTTTCCGGTGAACTCGTCTTATTTCGTCCCCTTTTGTTTCATTCCTCAGCTCCCATCTCATCCCCTCACCCCATCCCGGCACGCTGAGGGTAGAGCCATGACGGTGGCTCCCACCTACCACACCCTGCCTCACCCCTCCTCCCACGGGACGTCTCTCTCCAGCACCATGATGTGGGGCCCGCTGGAGCCACCCAACACCCCCAAACCCTGGAGCCTGAGCTGTCTGCGGCCTGCACCGCCTTTACGACCCTCTGCAGCTCTCTGCTACAAGGAGGTGAGTGACTGTGTTTTTATGTCTTATTTACGTTGATTTCATTGTGATGCCATCGTCTCACCTTTGTCCACCCCTCCCTCATGTACAGGATCTCAGTAAAAGTCCTAAGAGTGTGAAGAAACTCCTTCCTAAACGCAAGCCTGAGAGGAAACAGTCTGAGGAGGAGTTCGCCTTGAGGAAGAGTAAGTTTGAGTTTCTCATATTAAAGGAACAGTTTGACATTTGGGAAAGAGCTTATTCACTTTCTTAATGAGAGTCACATGAGGAGTGCAGCGGTAAGTACAGCGACAGTTGAACAGGGGACAGATGTATCATGTCCAGGTGTTGGTAGTGTTGTAGAGGAGGTCCTCTCTGAAGAGCTGGAGGTCTTCAGGAGGTCTGTGAAGGTAGAGAGGGACGCCCCTGATCTGTAGGAACTGGTAGGACGTTCCACCAACGGGGACAACAGACAGAAAAGTTTGGACTGTCCTGAGCCAGGAGGAGGTAACATCTGTCTGTATGAGGACGTTCAAGAACCGGAGACTGCTTTGTAGTCAGCGTTAGAGATCTGACTTTAATGTGGCTGCTACAGGTCGACAGAGGAGCTCAGGTAACGTGAGCTTTTGGGTTGGTTGAAGACCAGGCGAGCTGTCTGAAAGGGTTTCACTGTGCAGGCTGGGAGGTCCGTTACAGTGGTGGAGCCTGGATCAGGAGCAGCATGTTGAGTCACGTAAAAGCAGAGCAGCGCAGCATCCCAGAACGTCTTTTTAATCTTTGCACATGCTGTCATCTGAATTCTTGTTTCTCCTCCCTCCTCCTCTCGCTCAGGTACAGCTGCTCTGGAAGAAGACGCCCAGATCCTGAAGGTTATCGAGGCGTACTGCACCAGCGCCAAAACCAGGCAGACTCTGAACTCCAGTAAGAAAACACAAAGTCCTGCTCATACTGTACATGTGTGTGTGTGTGTGTGTGTGTGCACAGAAGAGCAGAGGGTCACACTGTGGCTTGCTGCTGCACTCAGTGTCTTTCTTTAACACGGATATTCTGAGCTGATCTTTCTAACAGTATCTTCTCCTCCTGTCTGTCTCTCCTCCACTCACTCACTTTTTTCTGCTTTACCCTGAGTTCCTTCTTTATTTTCATCTAATTTTTCTCCATGTATCCATCCCATCCTGCATCTCTCATTGGTTTTTATGATTTACCATCTGTTGCGTGTTGCATACTCCACCACCACCTTCTCCTTTTTACACCATCACCCAAACATTTCACCCTCCAAACGTGGTTCGCCCTCCGACCAGCCTGGCAGGGCACCGACCTGATGCACAACCACGTGCTGGCCGACGTGGACCGGTCCTGTATGGACTCGCCGGGCCGCCGTAGCAGCGTGTCACGGCCAGAGTTGTCCTCTGACCTCTCGGAGGACTCTGACTATGACTCCATCTGGACCACCCACAGTTACAGGATGGGTTCGGTGCCGCGTAAGAGCTGCATCTCTCACCAGAACTAAAGAACGTACAGCACTGCCACGCTGTACTGTAATGTAACGTACGGCGCGCTTACCTCTTTTACCTTCAATGTATTCAAATAAACTAGATTTTTTTTATTTATCTATTTATTTTCTATGATATATTTGTTCATTTTTTTTGTTAACTTATTTGGTTTATTTATTTTTAGACTGTATGTTCGAAGATGTTTGAAGCATCTCCCTGTTGCCTTGCCACTTTTCCCTTTTATGTGCCTCCTCTCTTCGTGTAGTTGTCATGCAGTAAGTGTTTGGTAATTCTCGTTAATTTATTTTGAATGTGACCACTCCTTGTTTGACCATAAACGTGGCGGACTCTCTCAGCAGGGGGAGGAACAGCAGGGAGGTCGGAGTGGAATTACAGGGGAGGGTTAAACCCGGGGAGGGAGAGATGGGGACTGAGCTTTTCCTGTCTGATATTCAGATGTAATTCAGAAATGAGTGTATTCTATTTACCATATACTACTTCTCTCCGGTATGTGTTTCTAGAGTATGTATGCTCAAATATAGCACAGATGCCATACACACACACACACACATACACACACACACACAGGCACATACTGTATGCCCCTGCTGCCTGATAATATAGCAGCATGCAAATCAAATATCCAAATTCCAAATACCATTTTATATCATTTCTGTTCTTATAATTTGGTTTTTATTCATGTTAAGCAGGATTAAATTGAACACAACACACGGCCAAAAGCTACTAAATACTAAAACTTCTTGTTACATTTGATAGTTTGTAAAACACAGCTGATTATTTGACGTAGCTGCGACAGGAAGAGGAGATTACCACGCACGAGTTTTCTCCAGATGCACAAAAGCTAGTGGACTGAGGAGGATGAATATAAAGAGTCAGCTCACCCAAAATTACAAGAAAAACAGCAACATATGTTCGCGATAACTTCTTCTTCTTGTATCCGGCCGTGCAGACAAGTTGTGAAATATCTTTCTTTGAGATTTCGTCTTCAACTCTTCTCACAGTTGAAGTTTCTGGACTTGTTCTTGTGGTGGTCACAGCTTTGAAATATTAAACGTCTCTCCAGGATCCCAGTTACTCTGGATCATCCAAAGACCTCACAGTCAACAGATTTAATTCAAACTGCTCCTGAAATTATCACTATGAAAGTTGAATAAGCACACGTGTTGAAAGTTTCCTGTGAGCACCACAAGTTAAAGTCCAGAGACGCTGGTTCTCTTATATATGTTGTTGTTTTTTTTTGCGTATTTTCGTTGAGCTGACCCTGAAGTCATTATTTGAATGATTTGCTGTACAGTGTAGTCCTCCTGAGCATCATCCTTTAAAGCCTGATCTACCATCCAGTAACGTTGCTGTCTGTCAGTGGTTCTACAGGGTTGCATTTACATTTAGCTTCAAGCCTCAAGTTGGTTAGTGTATTAAAGAAAAAAATAAATAAAAAGATTCATTTAAACCAAGCATAGCATAAAAAATCTGTAAAGTACAGCCTGACACAGCTACAGTCCTGTAGGACAAATCAAATGCCTTTGTTCAGTGTCTGCTTGTTAAAGGAATAGTTCAGAAGATTGACATCACTCTCAAGTCACTATTTAAATGAATTACACAGACGAAGATATACTAATGTGTTTGTTGATGAGCTTTAAAACATGTCCCGGCTCCAGCTCTACGCTCAACACACAAACGTGAAACCGATGCCGATTTTCTCCGAGTGTGATCATGTTTCAGTCTTCCAGCTCCGCACTTAACAACGATAACCATACCCCCCCCCACCCAAAATAAAAAAGTTGAACTACTCCTTTAAGACGGCAGATTGAGCAGGTTACCTTAAAAAACAACAATGCTAACACCTACGCTACAGCCTCATGAGCCAGGCGCCGATGCTTCGTGCTGCGCGTGGCTCGTGAGCGCCACCATGCTATCTCTTGCATTAATGACTATTTTTATGAAGAAGTATTTTTCCAGTATTGGTATTAAAAGTACAGGTCGGCTTAGAGTCTATCTCCTCTTATCACAGCAAGCAATGCGACTGACATAAGGAATATATTGGTCCATGTTACAGTACTGATTCTTTATTGTGTTCATTATTTTGTATACAGGCGTTTTGTTTATTTGATTTCATTTATATTTGATTCTGTATGTCAATGTTTACAAAATGATCCCTGGAAGAATCATTTCTTTCTTTTATTTCATCTTATTTTTTTACATTTTTATTGGTCTGTATCAAAGTTTACACACTGAAAATTATAACATGAAGTGTTTTTGAATTATTTTGCACAATCATGTAACGGGCCAGTGGGTGTTTCTGGGGGATAGTCTGTTAAATTCTGTACTTTTTTGTCGTCTACCTACAGTGTGTATGATATAGTCCTTAAAGGTAGACTTGAGTATTCAGTGTTACTGTAAAGTAAAAAGCTCATTCGTAGTGTAAAACAAAAAGAGAGAAAAGAAACAAAAGGCCGTGTTATACAGGAACATTTCTATGTGAACTACTCATTCAACCTCAGAATACTGTCAGAGTGGACTGGAAATATAAGAGCACATAGTCTCCCTTTCTGTAAATACTAGTTGTCATGGAGCAAGAAAAAAAAAATCCATTCTACCTTCTATGAGTATTTGAGCTAAGAATATCACTGTCCTTATATCATGTGCTATACTTTGTGACAGGTGTATTCTGTGGTTTAAGAAACTTAAAGTCAAACTGTGGGACAGGCAGGGCGAAGAGACCAACTGTCTTTGACCAACATTGTCCTCTGTGTGCTCTAATGCTGTATTCAGTTCACACATGTGACCATGTCTTATCTTAACAGCGCCGCCGTCAGTGTATTTGTTCTACACTGCTGAAGTGTGTTCAAGTCCCCAAAACGCTGTACTACGAGTTTTGAATAAATCTGTCATTTGGTAGACGCTGGCATTGTGGTGATTTGTTAGAACGGCAAATCTGATTTGTGTTTTTGTGACGTCTGAGTCCTCGTTCGTTTCATATCGGTGGATTTGTGTGTTTTATCTCCACAGCCTCTCATTTCCTTTCACTTTCCTCTGGCTCTCGTCTGATATCTGCTCTGTGCATGACTAACACACTGCTGCTATGTTCGGACCTCTTCGATGCTCCAATAAAGAAGTTCAGACTGTGTTTTTTTTTTTCTGAAGATGCCTCGATACTGACTCACCTTAGTATGAGGTGAAACAGCCAAAGTGCCAAATCGTTGAGCGCTCTTTATGTTTTGAAACAGGGCCGCGAACAGAAACAGGGCTGCATGTGATCATCCCCGGTGAGAAGAAAGTCCTGGTGGAGGGTCCTAGTCGCAACGGACAAAGTGCAGCAGAAGAAAAGTAAGATAATAGATGCATATCTTTCCCAAGCTTCTCTTTTACCCCGAATCACCTGGTGTAAAGACCAAAACCATCAATGTGTTTGTGCCCTCTCTCCCATTCATTCTGTTCTTAGAAAATACCCCAGAAACATACTCTCTTACAAAAGTAGATCAAGGGTGACTATATATTGTGCTACATAGTGTGTACATCAAGTGTGTTACAAACCACATAGTGTGCATTTTAGGATGTTTATATACTTGTGTTTTATACTTTGCTATAGCATGTAGCTCGGGAACAATAAATGTAGTCTGAAATAACATTGTTAGAGGAATGGAAGCCCTCAAAAAGATCCGGCGGCAGGGGGCTTTAAAGCAGAGGCTCACAGCGCTGTGTGAAGACCTGAACTTGGGCCTAACAAGTCTTTTATCAAAACTGTATAAAGGCAGAGGGTGGTCCCCCTCAGAGGGTGGAGACTGAGATTGTAAGTGATGGCCATCCAAAAAGTAAAAATCTAATTTCTGGAGTGGGTGTAGGTATGAGCCGCTTTGTCTTCAGTCCAACTCGGGTTTATCTCTTGTGAAAGAATAAACTCTGTTACTGCTCAAATGTTTTTTTTTCCAACACTTTAAATCATTTTTGGGACCTTTGTAAACTTCTGTAACTCGTCATCTTTACTGTAGCTACGGGCTCGTTCGTTTTGGACCGTTTGGACCTTTTGGATACAGTGTTGGATAAGAAGTCCCAATTTACAGTTCAAATGTATAACTTTTCACGACTCAAGCAGGAGTAAATAGTGCATTTGTAGGACTGTTTCCAGCTGCAGATTAATACACATGGTGCTCTAGTGAGGCGAGTCGACTCATGATAAAGGATGATGTCACCAAACGGTACCGGGCTTGTAGCTACTACACGCAGTGTGATGTTGGGCCCGCTCAGCTCAACTTCTCCACTGCAGGTCGCTACGTTTTTGACGTCACTGAATAGCCTCACATCTTTTTTACTTTTTTACTCACATGCTCTTATGTTTCAGCTGATGTAGTCGTAACTCTCATCTCATGATCCATTCCTCGTGTTAAAATGCATTGAACTTGCACTTGAACTGTATGTGTGTTGTTTTAAACTGGTTTGCATCGCTGATATGTTGACCTGTAAATCTGATCTCTATGTCAAAGGAGCCTGGTGGATGTGGTATACGCCCTGAGGGATGAGGTCCAGGAGCTGAAACAGGTGAATCATCATGATGATGTGATGTGGTAATGACACCTGATGATAAATCTATTTTTTACAACAACATGAATGACTGATTGATTGTTTGACCACACAGGATAACAAGAAGATGAAGCGGTCGCTGGAGGAGGAGCAGAGAGCGAGGAAGGATCTGGAAAAAGTTGTGAGGAGAGTGTTGAAGAGCATCAATGACCCAACGTGGGACGAGACAAACCTTTGAGGATGTTCTGCACCATCTCCATTCCTGAAGCGCACATTTATGTGTAGACTTGCTTGCACTGTGTGTGTGAAATGCACACAATCACACACATGATTTAAGGTTGGTTGTGTGTGTGTGTGAGAGAACCAGACTGAATCTGTATGCAGGTAGTTGTGTGTTTGCTCTAAGAGGAGTGTCTTTACTGCCCCTCTGTTGGAGTCACCAGGATGTGATGCTGAACGGACCTGACCATCTATTCTACGGTAACATTCCATAAGCACCGAGCAAGACGGTGAGATTACACACAGACTCCTCGATGTGTTCATAATTTTCTTTGGCAGCGTTCAGTGTGGCTGGAAGACAAGTCGAGAGAACTCTTCTCCTTCTGTTTACAATCATTTGACAGTTCACTGTCCAACGGTACATTAACGGTACTTTAACGGTGTCAATGGTCACAGAGGCCTTGGACACGTCTGAACTTGAACCTTGCCATTTCATAACCTCTCTTATGTTATTTAATTTTTTCATGAATCGATTTTGTTTGGCTTCTTTCCCTGACACATGCTTTGTGCCTGGAAGCTCATCTCTTGGCTCTGTTTTATTGTTTTCCCTTATTTTTTTGCTCTGGGTTATTGTTCGACCTCTCTGTGGTTTGACCTTCTTTCTAGGCATCCTAGGTAATTGTACAGATGTTGAACTCGTACTGTATGATGTAAATACTGCTAAAAGATGAGCCTTTGAAATAAATGTGGTTTTAGAAGAACTGACTTTGAGTTACTGCTGAATCTTTTCCAACACCACAAAGAAACAAAGAAACAGCGCACACACATGCAGAGAAAGAGACGCACCATCATAAGAGCACTGTTTGTTTCCTGGTCTCTGCACTGCACTCAATGGAAGTCTGAAGGTGACGAGATCAGTAGTGGGCATACAATTCCAAATCACCAGGTCAGCAGGTCAATCTGGCCCTTAAAAACACAACACAAATGTAGATGTGCAGTGATTTCAAACCTGACCTGGAAAAATGAAACAGCAGTGTCACAGTTTATGGTCTTACTGTGAACATGACATGTCAGCAGTTCACCCAAAGAGTTATTTGTGCTTCTCAGTTTATTTGAAGTATTTTTTAGAGCTCTGAAGATGTGAAGGTATCCAGCAAAATGAAAGGTAAACTAAAATTCTTTGTGTATGGTATTTTTATGACTTCCATCCATCATGGGGTCCATCTGAGGTCACCCATCGTTTATATATAATGAGTAACACCGGTTGATGCTACCCAAGATTTAGTTTTTTAGTTTTTAGACCATGCACCACTACAGAAAATATTAGACTCTTTAAGTACCACCATTATGACAGATGCTAAATAAAGCAGCATCAGCAGACCCAGTTTACGCAGGAGGCAGGTTCATTTTTAATACGTTTATTTAATGTTGACTGTTTCTGATTTATGAATGGAACTGGTTCAACCTCACATTATGGGAATAAACTGTGAATTTGAAGGTTGGCCTTTTAACAGTGAACTTAAATATAGTTATAAAATATATTTTATCATCATCTTGAATAAAACAACCAGATTTCCTGCAGGTCCACTTGAATATCTGCTCTTCCTCAGTCACATGCACATAGCACACTGCTTACTGCAGGGCTGCTGATGCCACGCCCCCTACCTGCACAGGTGATTTCTGTACCTGGACCACACTTTACTGTTAAAGACACATTTGAGTCTGTGGACTACATAATATTGTTCAATAAAATGATTCAAAGTTCTACTTACAAATATATCTGTAATTGTTTTTTAATTTAATCTAATCTTTTTAAATTTTTAATCTGCTTATGACAAAACAAAACGTTTACATTTATGTTTGGATATGATACAGTTTAAATTACCCACAATTTACAGTTAATTCACATAAATTTCCATAATTTCCATGGAGTTTCCGAATTGGAATATTTCCAAAATTCCCCAGCTTGTCTTCCCATGGAAAGTTTCTGGAAATTTACCGTGAACTTTCCAACTTTCAAACCTATGTTTTACAAAGGTAATGTGCTGAAAATGTTTCTTTTTCTCTCTCTTTTAGGACCTAACGTTCGTTTTTACGGTTGTAAAGTAGATCCGGTCCGAAAAACTCCAACGGTGTTACTCCGCCCACATATCAGCTCACCGCGACAACAAAACAAACGCACCCTTCGAAAAAAAAAAAAAAAAAAAAAAAGGCGGGCTAGTTAAACTGTTTCCGGCCGCCATCTTGCCGCAGCCGTTAGTTTGGCTGTTTGGTTTGTTAATGATCGATAATTAATAATTAATTATGTCGGTTTGTTCAGTTTAAAGTGGAAAAAGAAGAATCACTGTTGGATACTAACACCACAGGATAACTTCAACGCTCCACTTCATGCAGGTACTGTCCAGTTCTGTTGTTGTAATATCAGTAAATGGACTCACCTGAGTTACCTGGTTTATCAACATAACATGAGGAGATATTTTACTGTACCTGAAGTTTATCAGACATTTCTATATATCCGCACAGGTGTGGTTATGGACTATGGTTTTGTTATCTCACTGTCATGGCTCATGGAGCAAACGTATTGTTGATGTTATAAGTCACAGGTGAGTTTTTGCTACTATGAACTATGTTTAAAAGTTCAAACTAACCTGAGGTTCGCCAGGAAAACTACAAGTCTGAGAGGTCATCAGTCGATTTTAATCCAACCTTATCTTCTGTGATTCATCTGGACTATTATGTATTATTATAGATTATAGATCATAGAGCTGCTTTGTTTTGCATTGTATTGGTGCTTGCTGAATTGACCCGTCCCTCCTCACAGCACTTTCCGTTGAATGGATGTAGGAAACAGTCGTCCGTTGCTATTTTTCCACTTAGTTTTGACAATAACAGGCCTAAAATTTAATATTTGAATATCTCAGTAAAGTCTCTCTGTTCAGGGTTCTCTATTTTTGCCAACAAACTAAAGTTTCCCATCACACATCAATCAGACGTGGAACAACATGGAGTATATTTGGAGATGTTTCAGTCTGTTTTGATCCACGCCAATTCATATAAGATATCCTGAAATATATTGCCATAAGCTGTTTACTGCGTGGTCTGCCGCTTGATGTTGGGTCGGTAGTGTACGGTTGGTTTATCGGGTCTTTAAGCAGTTTGATGACAGTGCATCAACAGTGGAGCTGAAAGAAGCTAAAACGCTCTTAAGAACTTATCTGTGGATTACACATCGAACAGAATAAGTGAAAACACCTGTGTGCAGGTAAACATTGCCTGATTATCTGTTGCTGCATTCAGAGTTAATATTTATTAGACTTATTTTGCAGTCTGTGGTGCCCAACAGTGGCCCGTCCTGACGGCGTTGGCCACTGTGCGGCCCTGGGACTGCCCATTGTTCTGACGGACTGGACCGGAGGCCCGTTTGTTTGACAGCCTCTTATCCTGAAAATAAAAGCCCAGCGCTCCGAAGGCTTTTTAATAATTTTTGTAATAAACACATGATTGACGTTGTGAAATGGTTGCAGTTGGGTTGGGTTTATGTGTAGGTTCTGTGTGTCGGTGTGTGTTTTCAGAACAATGGGCATGCAGAGGTTTGTTTTTGGCTCTCAGTCCAATGGGACGTGTTTTCGGAGGCTTCAGAATAATGGACCATCTGAACAATAGCACGGCACCGTGCGGCTTACACATCATAGGCTCCACATCATGACTCGTATTTAAGATGGTTTTGTTGCGGAAGTTATTATTTCGGCCCCTGGCATGCTACACTGGGCGGGTGTTGAATATAATCTTTGCTGCTTGCTTGGGGTCAGTACGGGGTTGTAAATCTGTACTGCAGGTACTGTACATCGCTCTGTTGCTGTCTCATCTTGGCCCCAGTATCTGGGTGAGCTCTTGTGGAGTCTTTGCTGAGCATGGTGCATGCTTTCTTTTCCATGAGCTGACGATGAAAATGACACGTAGTGGCGTTTTGAACTGAACAAAATATGGCAATGATATTGATTGCATCTTATCGTTGACCCTCACAGAAAAAAATCACTCATGCTTGTGTGTGTGTGTGTGTTTGTGTGTACTCCACATCTTTGTGAAAGGACCGGCCTATTGAAATCTTTTGTGCACCCTGATAATCATGACAAGCTTTGTGTGTGTGTGTGTGTGTGTGTGTGTGTGTGTGTGTGTGTTGCATGAATAAGCCCAGATGTCAACCTTTTCATTGTGACTCTCACCTTGTCCACTCATTAGTAATGAAAACAGTTGCCTTTTGTTTTCACGTTGAATATTCCTTCATAGGAACAAAAGGCGCGGTTCGCATGAAGCAGATCTCGAACAGATAGAGCCCCGGCCGGCGCTGACCTCGTTGGCCTGACTCTCTTAACGGTGTCGGGCTGGCCGATTGCCACTCAGCCCCCTAATGATGAACCAGACCGGTGAAAAGAGCCGCCGCCTCGCTGCTGCATCTCTGAGCTGATGTGCTCTCCACTTTGCTGTGAAACTTTGGACAAACCTGAGAGCCTTCCTCTTCCTGTCAAGTGTCTGCTGGGTGAGAAACTTGTGAACTGAAGAGGCAGACGTGTATTATCAGGGTTCACTCTTCACTCTCTGCCTTCTTTCTTCGTACACGGGATGGAGTGACAGCTTGTCACTGTGGGTTTCTCCACAATACGGCTCAGACCCCCGCGACTATTGTGGAGCTCAGAAAAAGCATCAAGGTCTTCCTCTCTCTTCCGTTCACTCTTTTCTCTCTCTTTTCAAAGCAGAGAATCAATCAGCTGTACACACACACACACACACACACACATACATACACACTTCTTTTCCCTTCCATCTGTCTATTCAGCAGCCAGTGATCATTTAGACTTGACATGTATTGTGAAAAACTGAGCTGCTCTGCCTCTTTCTTCTTCTCTTTCTTTCACTCCCTTTCTCTTTCAACTGTCTGTCATTAATGTCCAGGTTCTTACAATGTACGAACAGAGGAGAAGAAGAAAGCGAAGAGTGAGGGATGAATTGATGGATGGGAGGATAAGCACTCAGTGTCCTTTCTTTAAAGATTTGTTATTGTACAGTACTGTCTCCCAGTCATTTTTGGTTGGTGTTTCAGTCTGAAAGCCCGTCCACGTGCTCTTTTGTATGGGAAA
>NC_040028.1:20636472-20701472 GCF_000972845.2 Larimichthys crocea | reverse complement strand
GGAGTCAGAGCAAGGACACGGACTTAACACACGTGTAGCAACCTGAGAACTGTTTTATTTTTTCTTCTTATTATTATTATTTCTTTATTGTGCTGCTTTGTTTTAAGAAGAAACTGTCGTGCATCCTCGAACTAAACTGCCCTCAAATCCTGGAAATCTGCAACAAACTGCTGCGTAAATGCATGTCAGCGTTATCACGAGAGCTATTTATCCCCAGAGCTGCTCGCCATTTTTTTTCATGCAATTCGGAGCATTGTATTAAACGAGTGTGTGTGTGTGTGTGTGTGTCTGCTGTCACTGCACATTGTGCTGTCATTAAAGTCCGGGGTAGATAGGAGGGGACTAGTTGCACTGCTTGTGTGTGTGCGGCTGCTGCTGGAGCCCCCCCCGGGAGATGAATAGTGCTGGTGAACCTCTCTGGCGATAAGTGTTCGGTAAACGGGTCAGTGGATTGTCCTCGGAGGCTCAATCTGAGCTATTTTCCCTGCCTGAGAATACAAATACAAATTATCCTTCGTATTCATCCCCATAAACAGACCACCAGCGGCGCAGACTCCGCGTACTTTGTTGTGGCCTTGTTTGGCGTGCTCGGTTTTCTTGTGGTTTGGGCTGAACACGTGAACCGTTGTATGAGGATAACGTGTGTGTCCAAACAGAAAGAACAGCTACTGAAGGTGAGAAAACAATTAATGCAGACTGAGAAACACACACACACCAGCAACGAAGAAGAAGAGAGAGCAGAGGCTGAGGTGCGGAAAGGTTAAGTCTTTTTTTATTCTGTTTTTTTGGATGCTGTACTTCCTGCAGGGCCTCGTTCCTTTGACCCGCTGGTTAGAGGAGGGAGGTGAAAAAATGTGGAGAGAGGGAAGGAGGGAGAAAAGGCTAAAGCTGCATGTCAGGCTTTAAGGTTAGAGGTGGAGGAACTAAAATGGGGTGGAGTATTTGCCTCTAGCTGATGGGGAACAATTGTGGACACACAAGGAGGCGTGCATACACACACACTGCAGCCGGGAACAAAAATGGACATTCTCACACGAACACACACACACACACACACACACACACACACACTTAGAACTACTATCCCAGCGGGCTATGAACTTCAGTGCAGTTGTTGCCATGGCGATACACTGAGTCGCTGACCCCCCGACTCCATTTTTCCTGCCGCTTGGCTATTGAAAGAGATGATTGACAAGTGTCCAAATGTCAGCCGACCCAGCCGGCCACACAGATATGGAGGGGGAGGAGGGTGGAGGGGGGTGCAGCCATTTTATGTTGCTTTCACTCACAGGGAGGAAGGTGTGTGTGTGTGTGTGTGTGTGTGTGTGTGTGTGTGTGTGTGTGTATGCATACATTGAGTGTGTGTTTAGGCTGCATATGTACTTAAATAGCAAGAAACTGTATCTAGCATTACAGCTACACACTGAACAAACAAATAAACACACACACACACTGTGCTCACATGCACACACACACTGTGCTCACATGCACACACACACTGTACTCTCTCACACACACACACACACAAAGAAAGCTCCCACATAAAGCCTCTTTTGAATGCGAGGCAGGGTCGTATATTTGGTTTGTCTTTTCAGCTGCACTGATAACCCGCTCGCTGAAAGTCTGGGCTGGTCGGCGGCTATTGAGTGTGTGTGTTTCTTTTTTTTCTTCTTTTTTTTTGTGTAGTGTTTTGTGCTCCGCTGTGCTGTGTGCATATTTATGTGAGCCCTGATGGACAGAATCTGCACTTACTCATACATCACATGCAATAAACAGTAGTTTACACGCAGCAGTGCGCCTCACACAAACCGTTGCATGTTGTCTAAGACGGTGCTTTTTCCCGCCTGTACCTCGGTGTGTTTTGTACACTCTCGCACACACACACACACACACACACACACACACACACACACACACACACATACACTCTCTTCCTTTCTCACCGTTTCATTGTCTGCAGGCTTGAAGGGATCGGTGTTATCTTGATCACCCACAGCAACACATTAACCTCTCCTCTCTTATCTCTACACTGGTCATTAGTGCCAAAACCCTTAACGTCCTATTGACAAGGGCCACCGAACTGTGTGTGTGTGTGTGTGTGTGTTGTTATCGTAGGTGACATGTGGTTGAGATCTGCTGAGTTGGTGATCTGACCCGATAACATTATTAGCTCTGTGTGTGTGTGTGTGTGAGAGAGAGAGAGGGGAATGCTGTAATATTTCTTAAACTGAACTGTTGATTTTTAGTTTCACTCTCTCCATAGACTGACATCATTTCTGCTGAATGCAGAGCATATTTAAACCGAGCTGTGAGTTCCACCCCCTCTCCTCCCCGCAGGAACACGTAACAATTCAAAAAGTAGTCGCTGGTTTTGCGGCGAGGCCGCTGAAGGGGAAATAAAACATGCACCTCCTGTCTTTAATGCGCCGGTGTCGGTGTCGAACGGGTTACTCCATTTGCTGCTGATGGAGCATTACGCCTCGGCTCGAGTCAAACAGCTGTCAGCAGCGAGTGTGTCGCAAATTAAATCAAGTCGGTGATATCATGTCTTGACACGCAGCAATCAAATCACTCGCAGCTTTAACATCAGCACCTGCTTTAAACACTCGTGTGCATCTGAGCTTAATATCTGTTCACATAGATCCATGATCTGACCGGAGTCTGCTGAGTTCAAACAGACACATGAACACTCAGACTGTACAACATTTCTGTCATGCAGACGTTTAGTTCTGAGTTAAATGTGTGCTGCTGTTTGTGGATAAATGCACTACTTGTCTGTCTGTCTGTCTGTCTGTCTGTCTGTCTGTCTGTCTGTCTCCTCCTGGCCCTCTGTGTGTGTTAGTGGGGTTGACAATCTAACAGGTTAAAAGAATAATTGCAGCTCTATTTACCCCAAACAGCCTCTCTTCTGCACATAATTACATCCACACACACACACTCATGTGCACAGACACACACTATCACATACTGAGGCACACTCAGAGAGAGAGAGAGAGAGTGAGAGAGTCCCTGCACTAATATTTAGGTAGTAACAGTCATGTGTTTGAGTGAACCCTCCTCTTGTCCTCCTCTTCAACGCAAAGCACTGTTAACCACCGAGCACTCACCGAGAGAGGAATACACCCCGCGCTGACCGCGCTCGCCGTGCGTGTGTGTGTGCGTGCGTGTGTGTGTGTGTGTGTGTGTGTGTGTGTGTGTGTGTGTGTGTGAGTGAAAATATTATGACAATACCATCCTCCAAGGTGAGCGGCTCTATAGTCCGTATATATGTATGTTTGTAATTTCTGCAAATGCTGCAACTAAAAGTCGAGTTTATGATTTATTTCATTTTATTTTGGATTAAATCAGTTGAGAGTTAATAAAAAAAAAAAATTTGAAAAATGACAAATTAATTCGAAATTAAAGGTTCAAAATTATTCAGTTTACAGTCACGTGAAGCTAAAATAAACAGCAGCACAATCTTCATGGTCATTTATTGCTTATATTAATTTTTTTTATGACTCATTATGAAAATGTTAAAATAATAAAATGTGTGTGTGTGTTTTTCAGGAAGTAAAAGCAGCTTATTTATTAGGTTGTTGGTCGCATACTGCCTGGAAATTGCTGCTAAATCTCTCTCTTTATAAATATATACACTATCTGTGTGTGTATATACAGATATATAATATATATAATATATATATATATATGTATATATATATACACATACATATGTGTGTGTTTTTATGTTTAGTAGAGCATACAGCAGGAGGAAGGTTATTTTCCAGCATCACTCCCCTCTCCATCAGTCTGTGCACTCCAGATATTAAAGTGTAAATATGTAATATAGGTTAAGCAGATGCTGATCAGAGTGGAACATGAATATTTGTCCTCTTCAGGTGTCGTCTCCATGTCCGGCGTTCAGGTGTGTGTTTTCTGGCTCCAGCCTGCTGCAGTGCCCGTCCTCGGACATTGGTGGCACTGCTGCTGCATTGTGATTAACGAGCGCCGCACAGCTCCACCGTGGACCCACTCACGGCCCCGGCATTACATTAAAAGACATTATCTAAATACTCAACAAAGTGAAATTGAATTTAGGACCCCCTTCCCTCCCCACACACACACACACACACACACACACACACACACACACACACACACACACACACACACACACCCTTGTGCTGGTTGAACTGGCCCGCTCTAGGATCCCATTCTCTCCTTATTGTTGGAGTGAGTCAAGCAGCATCCTCTGCTCCTCATCCACTCTCAAATTGAATCAGCCTCAATTTGACCTTTTTATGTAGCCGAATCTGCTACAGATGTACAGTATGTGTGTGTGTGTGTGTGTGTGTGTGTGTGTGTGTGTGTGTGTGTGCGTGCCCATATGTGCCCCCGTGTCAGCTTGCATTGCTTACAGTGAAGTGGGGAAACAGCATCTCCCTATTTGCTGCAGAATAGACCAATTAGTGTTGAGCAACAGAGCAGGAACCCATGTGAATGTGTCATTGATTAGCAGGATTTGGCTAATCATCACATCTCATAAACTCACCCCGCTAATGTCAGCTGGATCTCCTACAGTACGCCTCCTTCTTCTCCCCTCCTCGCTCAATCTATCCCTCCATCTCCTTCTCCTTTTCTTTTCAGCTCCCTCTTCCCGCCTGTCTTTCCGCACTCGTCTCTTTGCCCATCTGTCTCCGTCTGTCTTCTCTCCCTTCCTTCCTCTTCTTGATTTTTCCTCCTTCCTCTCCTCTTCTTGGAGGGTTTACAGTGGAAGGAGCAGAGCGGATGCTGACTTCTCCTCCTCGTGCATCAGGAAGGAGCACAAGAGTCTGCGTTGTTGCTCATCTATAAAGGCAATATATCCTTTTTTCTTTGAGAAAGAACATGCCTCACGCGGTCACTTTCACTACCAGACACCCGAAACTGTTGAATTCTTTCACTGAAACCTCTCCTCCTTTGAATTTTCTCATTTTAGGTCAGAGCAGTGAGAAAAGCTGGTGTCCCTGAAGTGTCAACACACAATCTGTGACCTCGGCATCAGACAAAACAACACTGTGTTTATGAGCCAACATGTATTTTAACAAAATCTCAGAACATTTCAAACATATTTTATCCATTATTAATTATAGCAGCTTATTTTCCTGATGAATCGTTTCACTTTTGTTAACGCACACACTGTCGTTAACCTCGTTATGTATAATATAATACCAACTTTAGGAACACGTAAGACAAACGTAACAGAAGCAGCACAAAGCAGAAGCTTAAATAATGAATCCATTATCAAAACTCAAATATTTAGAGAGAGAAAATCTATTTGTGTTTAATAACTGAATAACTGATGATATTTTTAATAAATCTTTACTCACATGTTTATTATGTTGGACGTGATCCGGACAGGAAGAACGACTCATTTCATCTCTCTGCCTTTGAATAAGAATAAATTAAATTAGTGCTTCTGGAGTTTTGAATGTTGTGTAATACGTATTAGTTATCATATTAATTAGCATCTGTTTGACACAGTATGGTGGCCAGCTGGGCTGCATGAAGGTGTGTGTGTGTGTGTGTGTGTGTGTGTGTGCGCGTGTGTGAGAGGTTGCAGGGGGGGAAACTGGCAGCGTTTGATTTGTTGTGTTGCTAATGTGACACTGATTATACAGGTCAGAGTAAAACAAAGCGGTGAGACGCTGCAATGCTAATACAGATGCTGTGATAACAGGATTGTCATCACACACACACACGCACACACACACACGCACACACACACACACACACACACACAGATATACCTTCATGTGAACGTATACACATGTACCTATACGCATCTACATGTGCGTGTTCTTGTGTCCTTCATGCAAACACACACACACATTCACAGGTCATGGAAAAACATCTCACAATGACTTTGGTTTGAACAAACCACACGACGGCTTTGTGTGTGTGTGTGTGTGTGTGTGTGTGTGTGTGTGTGTGTGAGAGGTAGACTGTTGCCATGGAGAGAAGAGGTTAGTGAATTTGACCTATGCTATCATGTTAGCTTTGGTCCCGCAGCTGTAATTTCAAATGAGAGGAAAAAAAATATGTGTTTCTCACTGAATTGATTTATTCCTATGTTTATGAGTAGATAAGTGCAGTGATGCTTAGATGGAGGGTTATTTTCATGGGGTGACTCTTTTGTGTCTATTGTGTTTATCTAGGCCACTGTTGATGTAGGGAGTACTGTAGCTCTTTTTATTTCTTTGTGTTTGTGTGCGCGTGTGCGCCTGCCATTTGTTTGTGTGTGTGTGTGCGCCGATCTCCACCACCACCACCACCACCACCACTGCTGCAGGTACGGCACAGGCATGGGAGACATTGTGGTTCATGAAGAGCGGTGCGTGATCAGACGGCAGTAATGAAATCAATCACAATGGGATGGGAAAAAAAAACAAACTAAGAGTGACTAAATCACATGAAGTGTTGTTTGTTCTGATTCAGTCACCACGTAACCCGTCCTTTTATTTCACACTGAGTCAGTCCTGTGGCCTTGATGCAGCTGCAACAAAATGAAATCTTCTTCTTACCTGCAGCGTCGGCCAGTTTTCCATTATTCCACACGATCTGTGTGTGTTTGTGTGGAACATATGGTTGATGA
This sequence comes from Larimichthys crocea, assembly GCF_000972845.2. Classification (NCBI taxonomy): domain Eukaryota; kingdom Metazoa; phylum Chordata; class Actinopteri; family Sciaenidae; genus Larimichthys; species Larimichthys crocea. The sequence continues at coordinate 20,694,859 of NC_040028.1, read as the reverse complement.
CAAGAGAGCAAATAGCCGGGGGCCGAGATACGCTCGCCCTGTCTGGATTTTGGGCTACTTTGCCGGAGGAAGGAGGAGGAGGGTGTGAATGTCGGGTCGAGATGGGCGGGGATGTGTCAATCACGCGTCTGACAGGGCCTCGTATAGGTTGTCATGTCGCCCGAGAGACACCACAGAACCGAAGGGGGGGAGGCAAGCAGGGGTCACACCCGTCTGTGCCCCTAAAACGGTCCCCCCACCTCCTCCTCGACAGCACCGGGTGCAGATAGGCGAGAGGCGTTTGCTCCCGGGGAGGTCAGCGACAGGGGTGATCCAATTCTCTGTGTTTGGGCGTCGGGGAGATTGCGTGCTCACCTCTGTCAACCCCTCCACATACAGGTCAGCAAAAATAAGACGGAGACTCACAACAGCGAGCAGAGAGAGTACAACCTGTATGTATAATTCACCAAACAAGGTTGTGCCTCCTCCATCTTCTCTCCAGTCGTCCATACAGGTAACGTCCACGGCGGCGGACCGTTAAAGGCCCCAGAGGAGATACGGAGGGGGTGACTTTGCTCCTCTTGTATTCATTGTTTCCCTTTTCCTCTCTTCATATACCTTATCTCTCTATACTTCTCCTCTTTTACTGTGTACTCTCAAATTGTGTTTCAACTTTCCTCCTCAGGGACACTCCTCACCTTGCTCCTGTACGCTGAGGATGTCGGGCCCCGTGTGGCCCTGTCCTTATTGGACTATAATACAAATCAATCGAGCCCTGTCAGGTTCTTTTTGCCTTACCTTCAGTAATGTTAACAAGAAGTGGACCGGTGGAGGTCAAAGTTTTAGCAATTGCGATCAGTGTGTGTTGTTGTGTCCACGCTGTACCTGCTAAAGGACACGGAGGAGGACGAGGTCCTTCAACTAGTGTCGATTATCGTAGCAGACAAACGTATGTGTCATATAACATCTTTAGTTAATAATGTGAGGACAGCCTGTTCTGTGTGTGTGTGTGTGTGTGTGTGTGTGTGTGTGTGTGTGTGTCCAGTGGGAACTACCATCTGGTAGTGAAGGCCAGTAAACCGTTAGAGCCATGCTGCCTTACCCTTGTCAGTGGCAGCTGTGTGTGTGTGTTGCACATGTATGTGAATGCACAACACTATGTCTACACACTGTGTGTGTGTGTGTGTGTGTGTGTGTTCACTAATTACGACTGTCGTGGGTGTCACAATCCGATCAGGCCAGTAACGGCCATCATGTGTTGACACATGTAGGCTGATACGTCCTGCCTCCTGTGGCTCTGCAGCAGTGAACCGCTGACTAAAATAAGAGGCCGTACGTCAGCGCTCAGTTTCTCTATAGCATAAGCAACACTATATATATATGTGTGTGTTGTTCTTTTTGTGTGTTTTAATTAAAAAAAACATTTAATCAACCTTAAAATGAAGCTTTAAGTCGGAATCTAAAGTGGTGATGCCTCTGCAGGGAACCTTTTATCTGTTCAACAGGTTATAGCAGCGAGTTAAAGCCGTGTGTACTTCAGGTTCACAAAAAGGGTGTTCAAACGGTTCCTCTGTTGGTTTCTATCAAAAACAGGTCACATGTATTTAAAGAACCAGTAATCAGTAGGAAAAAATAAGATTACTAAGCATAAAAAGGTTCTAAAAGTGCTGCAGTTTTAGCTTTATGTTTTCCAAAGAACTCTAAACAGCGCAAAAAGGTCCTCCAGAGAATTCAGTTTAAAAAAAACGGCGTAGAACCTAAAGTGGTTCTTCATCGTGATGCTATGGGGGAACCTTTGTCAGTTCTCCAAGGAACCTTTTACCTATTGGTTCTTCAAAGAACCAGTTGCTGCAGGGTCGACTTAAAGAAGAGAGAGATTCGTAAACATAAAAAGGTTCTTCAGAGCACCAAACGTTCTGCAACTGTCACTTTTTGACGTTCAGAAGATCCTTAAATTAAATCAGGAATGAGTTTTTCCGGCGTTGTAGGGTTGCAACAGATTATAAATTTAATTTTTGCTTAATCTAATGATAAATTCTTGATGAATAGTTTGGTGCATAAACACTCGTGACAAAGGAACCTTCCAACGACAACAAACCTGCAAATGAAGAATGTTTGAAGAATCACAGAGACAATCAGCTGAATTTCTGAAGCTGAGATGAATGGAAGTCCTTTTATGATTTCATCTCAGTAAAAATTTGGAGACCACGTCTTTATTTAGCCGTCGTGAGCGGGGACACTTTTGCAAACGTTCCCTGAAGCTGAAGCGACATGAGCCCATGTTTATTTATTGTCCTCTGGGTTTGATTTTCCAGACGACGCTCTTAACCACAGTGCCATGGACATCCAGCTCTCCAGTGTCAGAGCTTCAGCGAACACGCTGCAAAGGAAGACTCAAGGATGTCCCTGCTTGTGAAAACATGACCACAATAGTGGAGCTTAAAATAAATAAAGCAACAAGGTTTAACTGGTTTACCTCAGATGGAAGGCAACCCTGACCTTTGACTGCAGGTTTTTTATGTTGGCCTACTAAATGACGTACTCATCACAAGTTGATTGGGTTTTAAACGTACATGTTAATGCAGTAATATTAAGAGTTAATCACATTTATTTCACAATCCTAGCTTGTTCCTAGTTTGAGGTATTTGCCAACTAACTCACCAAGTGTCTCTTCCCCTCGTCGTCCCCTTCATCTCTTGTTCATCCTCCTCCTCCCCCTCCTCCACCTCCTCCTCCTCCGCCAGGCCCCCTTCACTCCAATCCCAAGGGCAAGCCAAAGCCTGACAGCTTTGTTTGTGTTCTCCACTAAGTGATTTTTAATCAACTGGTCTGCATGAGTCCTCCCAAAGGGGCCGGAGCAGCAGAGGCTGTGAGAGATTGAGCTCAGGGGCTGGTGGATGGCTGGCTGGAGATAGTGGAGGTGAGAGGAGCAATAGACTAGGTCCACAGTCAGCTGGCTAATTTTTGAAAATGCTGTTTATGCGTCCACACTCTGCCCGTAATAAAACAATAAGAAAAATGTGAAGGTGAACCTTGGTCCTGCCCCGTCCTGCTGTTTACGATCATCATGAAACTCACACATTTCTCTCCTGCCCACTTACTGTATGTAGATGTGGCTGTATGCAGCGAGCTATACACACTTTGAATGAAGGCTGAAGGCCGCAGATTGCCTTTGAGATTTATTCACCAACTGTGTAATTAGACAACAAATTCAAAAGTCATTACAAGATACCAGAAACACGAGTTAAACCAAAGGAAATGTTTCTGTACAAACATTTTAATAGAGAAGAGAATTAGACTGACAAAAGTTCAGATGAGCTGTTTGATGAGTGACATTGGCCAGAACAGTTGATGTAGTATAGGCTGTCTTATTTACTGTAGAGTTCACTGTGTGTACCCTTTACCATGTAAACGTATGCACGATTACTGTACAGTGGTCCCTCGTTTATCGCGCGGGATACGTTCTAAAAATAACCCGCGATAGACGAAATCCGCAAAGTAATCAGCTTTATTTTTTACAATTATTCTACATGTTTTAAGGCCGTAAAACCCCTAACCACACACTTTTATACACTTTTCTCAGACAGGCATTAACACTCTCACATTTCTCTCTTATTTAAACACTCTCAAAGTTCTCACTCGCAGATTTAACAAAAATAAGTACAATACTGTATTAGTAAATGAAACCAAAGATCAAAACCTGTTTTCAAGCCCAAACATTTTCAACAAATTTCATTTTAATGATCAATCTACGAGGTTTGACACATAAGAAATTATTACCAGTAAGTCACGTGTATTTCACAGTAACTCACTGCAAACATACAGCACTTCAGAGTCAGACAGCTGGTGATTGAACATTTATGTAAATCTGCCGAGCTGAACACATTTTGTACAGTACTCCCTTAGCCAATCAGGACGCAGAACACAATGTGCGTTCATACTGTACAGTACACTGTAAAAAAAGCATCCACAATTACACAAAAAAAATCTGCGAAACGTTATAGCAGGAGTTCATAACCTTTTTGATCTTGGGGCCCAACTTCTCAAGTACTAAGTGGCCTGGGCCCATTCAAATATGAACACTACTGGTTTAACTAATTGATCTCTTAGTTTGATTTGTATTCAATAACCAAATCAAATCCACTTACAGTTTAACAAGCAAAGACCTTGTCAAATAAATGACATTTATTTATTATGTTTGTCTGTACCAGGCTGTAAACATGTTTATTTCTGCTGTGAAGTTGGACATTTGGACATGGGGACTTTTGGAGACCACAAGAGGAACTGCAGTTTTTGACACTTCTACACTGGCTTCGTTTCCCAGCCACAGAGGTTGCCGCTCGGTTCAGACAGTGAAAGTGAAGCAACCCGGCCTCTGTGATGGTATAGAGCAGGGGTCCCCAAACTTTTTTCGGTGCGGACCACATCAACTTGCCTTTCAGTGATGGGGGGCCGGGGTCAGTCTATAACCGGAAATGATATCAGTCCCACCAGGATTTCACGGCCTTTTTTTAAATAGTTGCGGCCTAAAATGCCTGATGTTGCATGAGGATTTCAAAAAAGTTGCGGTGCTTTTTACATTTTTGTTGCGATTTTGTTGCGGGAGGAAGTGAAAGTTGCGATAAGTTGCGATTCGACAGTCGCGGAGAGAGCACAGCGAGCACTAAGTCCACGGCCCCGGGAAGCGGCGAGGTCCGGGCAGGAGGGGGCTGTAAACCTCGCGGCCGGAGCCGTGAGCCACCTTTGCCCCCGAGCCTTTCCAAGCCGACCCAGAGCAAGTCGCGGCGCACCGCCGCGGAGGAAATGCGCCCGCGGAGGCCAGCCAGCACCGGGGAGAGGTTCCACGAGAGGATCCTCCAGGCAGACTGCGCGGAAGTTGATCACGAGCAAAGTCACGTCGGAATATACCATTGTTTGAGGGGATGAAAATTAGCTAGTACTGTAAACAGTTCGTAATTAAGGTAGATTTTGATTAGAATGCCAAGCTTAATCATTAAGTGTGGATATTTTATAATAGGAACATTTTGAAAAATAGGCCATGTTTAGAGGGATTGTTTGGGATCGTTAAGTGGGCCACTCCAATTGTTTAGGCGGGCCGGATGTGGCCCGCGGGCCGTAGTTTGGAGACCCCTGATATAAAGGCTGTGTTACTGCCCGTGGCACCATCAATGATGAAAAGTACATACAGCAATATTACACCTGCATCCAGACGGAGTCTTTGCTTATTTCAGCAAGATGGTGCCAAGTCAAACAGCGTGGACAGCGCAGGTGACGGTGAAGGCCGGTGGACAAACAGGTGGATAGTTCTGCATAGTTCTGCATTTCTAACTTGGTACCAATAGTGACAGTTAGCATTGGACCATGACATTATATAGACTGTGTGATAACTATCCGTTTAATATCTCTGCTTGTATCGGGCCATTGTTGGAGAAATCAGTGATTTGATGTGTCAGGCTGAAAACACACATTTACCTCTGGTTACATTTCCACCAAACCGAGTCTGTCACACGGCTGCGTGTGATATAAAATTACATCCAGCATGATAGACGATTTTATCCACATTACCGTCCCCTTGTCACAGTCGTGAAAATGTCACTTTAAAGTGTATTATGTGGAGATTTCGCCGTCACTCAGCTGACATTTCAAACCATGTGGTAGCGGCGTAACGTTGAAGGGCGTGTGTGCTGATGGATTGTCTGGCGACTGTCAAGTGGAGGCGTCGAGTCTATGATGCTACTTATTAGGAGATGGGATTAGTCTACAGATTATTGCTGTTATTATTTCTGCAGTAATCCACAGACAGAGCGGCGACAGAGATCCTCACCTTATCAAAACAAGCAGCCATCAAATGCATCCACTCTCCATATAGAAACAGATACATGCAGCATAATGCGTTCAGCCCTCTCACACACACACACACACACACAGCTCTGCAGCACGGAGGGTTTTATGTGAATAATAGTGTGACGAGTCGAAGGATGTATAGCTCTGTTTGCTTTACGGCTACCACAGCGTGTCATATAAAGCACTTAAAGTTCAGGTGTATAAATATCATGTTACAAGCCCTGGAGCAGGACAGAGAGTACATCAAGCAAAGGGAGGAGTGACAACACTTACCGTCTCTTAGTGGATGAATCAGTCAGCCCACACACGCAGTGAAGGAGAAGGAGGCCATGAGTCGAGGTCTCTATTCACTGTTTTAACTCTTCTGATTTCATTTAATCTACCTGAACAAGTCAAGGTCTTGGGAGGGCATGGAGGGAGGGAGGGAGGGTGGAGGGGGTACTCTGAAGACCTGTGCTTGTGTTTTTTTTCCATTGTTAAACAACCTTCAGGGAGAGAGGTAGCCACTAATATTACCAATCAGGCCCTCGTAGTGAAGGTTGAGAGTAGAGATGACGGCATCCGTTAAAAAATGAGATGAGGCAAAATAATTCCATCCTCGTGTCACAGCTTTGAAATGAGATGTGACAAACTTTTTACAATTATTTTATATCACTTATCAAAATAAAAATGAAGTCACAAGAATTCAAAATAAAAAAAAGTTTGTAAGAGAGCTGAAATCAGTCTAGTTAATTCCAGGCTAAATACGTCGCACATCTTTTTTCATATTTACATATTTAAACATATTTCAAATCAAACTGAATTTGGCAGATGAATAAATCAATGAATAACAGACGTTATAAACATTAAAGGTCAGTATGTTAATATGAGAATCTCAGGACAAACCTCAACCCGACCACAGAGCAACAGTCTTAAGTTAAACTGAAGCTGCCTGCCTGTCCGGTCCTCAGGCCTCAGGACACTTCATCAGTTTGCATCTGAGCAGCTGGGCGAGAGTGTGGCTGCTAACGCTGCTAACGCTGTTTCTCATCCACCTCCATCACACAAAGCAGGTGTGGGTGGAGGTGGAGGCGTTTTCCCCGACTCCGAGGTGGAACCAGCAGGTACCACGCAGCCTGATTCTTCTTCTTTTATTTAATGGTGGACGGAAACAAGCGTTTAAGGAGCCTTACTGCCACTTACTGTGCCGGAGAGTTAATTAATCTGGATAAATTCATAATAATAGGCAGAGGAGCAATATTATCTCTGTCACATCATCTTAGATCATTGGCTCCATCATGTAAACACTCTTCAGTCTCCCTCCACTTTACCGTCATCATTTTCTTTGCTATGACTTTATGTATCGCTGACCTGATCATACAGGACTTACAAAAACGTTGGTATGTCGATTTCTTTTTTAATACTGTTGAATGATTGGACAGTTTACGCCAACATGCCACACGTGACAAACTTCTCCCTTCTCTCTGTGAGCAGATTAGCTCAGTGATCACATGTGGACCGGGCTCGGGCAGAAACCCGGTTAGTCTTCCTCCTCTTTGGTTCAACTTTCGCACCAACACACGACAGCACAGGATGCAGCGAACGCACTCAGCATCCTATACGCAGCACACACACACACACACACACAGTCACTCAGCTGTTTGCTATCCCGAGCGTCTGGTCTCGTTCCCTCTTTCTGCTGTGCAGAAGCAGCTGCGGAGGAGCAGAGATAACTCTTAACTTTGTTTTGACACTTTTGATTAAGGACCATTGAAGGAACACCTGTATGGCGGGAGGGAACAATGCGCCCAGCCCGTAGAGAGATTGATTTTGTGCATTAGAGAAGCAGCCTTTGTCTAAAGCCACGAGGCCCTTTGTTATGCTAACCAGCCGTGGAAGATTTCCAATTCAATTTCACCTGAACGCTGGTCAGCAGCACGCTCCATTGTATGGCGTCCCCCGGGCCCCGGCGGGCCCCCCCATTTCCGCTGCCACTGCTGCCTCTCCCCTGTCGTCTCTCAAACTGCAATTTAGCCGCTGAGGAGGGTGCGTGTGTGTGTGTGTGTGTGTGTGTGTGTGTGTGTGTGTGTGTGTGTGTGTGTGTGTGTGTGTGTGTGCGGTGGCCTAGATTGACAGCCGACTGGATACTCTTGCCATAATATTCGCTGCATCCTGTCCTTGTGTGTGCAGCGGGCCGCGGAGAGGATCACAGTGAAATGAGATGATATTAATTATCCTAATCCTGATAGCTCTCTCTGGAACTCTGCTTCCACTCATCTGTCTCAGGAGAGGACTTGGATGGTCAGACAGAGAGAATGTCAGAGAAATGAATTGAAAGCCGGCAAATTCAGCAGAGAATACTTCAACAAAAACACGCCGCTCTGCGGATCAGGTAGACTCGCTGTTCTGTCTTACTTTCACGGTCACGTAATCGTCCTTTCATTTCTAAGAGTCCGTCCAAGTTTGAGTTTTTTTGCCTCATTAAATTTAGAAAATTCAAATAAAAACACAAAATATACAATTCATCTTCCAGAATTAGAAAATGACATTATTGGCTAGGTGCACACACACACACACGAAGAATTCAGCTGTACATACAGGTATAGACATGAGGACAGTTTAAAGGTGCAGTGTGTAGAGTTTAGTTGCATCTCGTGGTGGAATCGCTGCATTGCAATCTCCTCACATCACCCTCACAGCACTTTAAAGGACCCGCTCCCTCTGTAGATAGAATCATTTTTAAGTAGCAAAAATAAAAAAAATCTTATTTTCAGGTGATTATACATGCATGAAAACATTATATTTCTATGTTTGCCTTATTCTGAAAATAAAGGCCCCAAATCTGACACACTGCACGTGACAAAAACATAAAAATAACTACATATATGTGCATAAATACAGATACGTGTATCCATCTATAGACATTTGACCGTAACATTTGTCCACTGGATGAAGGACGACAGTGCAGATGATGGAACAAATCTTATTACAAATAGAATAATGTTTTATTTGCCCTTTTCAGACTTTGCAACTTTCTTCTCGTCACGTCCTCACGCCCGTTTTGAAATTATTTATATATTGCCAACAAAATGTATTTCCTGATAAAACTAAAGGGGGCAGCCTCTTTTTTTTTTTTTTTTTTAATTGAATATCTCAGCCAAAGAGCACATGATAATTGAACCAGAGGGGGAAAGGCACGCTGCATGAATAGGCCTGTATTACACAGAGATTTGTATTAAGATGGAGTCTCTACAGCGATGGAGGAACACAATGCTCGGCGGCGAGCGTTTACCGCGATACGTGCATTAAGAGAAACTTCTTAACTCGCTCATTATGCTTGATGATTGTATTATTTTAGTGGTGTCACACTCCACCGGGCTGGATTTGATAACATGACTCTCAGAGCTCGCAGTCATTAATTAGTTTTTTTTTTTTTTCTGAGTGAAATGCAACTTAAAGTCGTTTTTCAAGTTTGACTTGACGCGTCTGCGTGCGGCCATACGTGCAGACGTCTCCTGCTTTTTGTTTGTTCTCTATTCGGGTGCATTGTACGCTCTCCTGTGCAAAATTTCTTCATAATAAGCGAGCATTCATCTTACACAGTTTATTGCACCGCGTTTAGAATTAATTGATTTGTCGCCTATCTGTGCGTTTGCACGCTTGTTTTCGATTCTGATAGCTCTTTGTTCCATAATGCGGCACATCAACACAAATGTGTGCGCAGAAAAAGGCCTAATCCTGGCCTGAAGTGCAGGTACAGTATATTTAGAGTGCTTTTGATTGTGAAGGTTGTTATTATTGAATTTGAGTGACGATCACGCTCGTTTGATCACGAATCAATGCCTCGCTGTTCGCCGTCGTAGCGATGTGCTCGAGGGGACGTAGAAATTGTTTCATGGGGCATTTTTTTGCTCTCTTTGAGAGAGAGAGGGGCGCTTGTTTTCTCTCTTGTGCTCGCCCTGTAGCCTGATGAGACCCCTGCAGGCGCCCCAAACACACACAAACACACACACACACACACACACACACACACACTCTCACCCTGAAACCACTGCACCAGACGACGTGAAGTGAGGAGAATAGCTGTTTACCCCTTGTGCCTGAGGTATCAGTGCCAGCATAGAGTGGCACATCTTCCCCCTCCCGCAGCCCTTCAATAGGCTTGTGAAGTGTGAAGTATATTTTTGTTCTCGTGTTTTTATACCAATTTTAATTCCACAGCTGCATATCTGAGAAGCAGGATTTCCTTGGTTGGCTTCCCAGATTTTTCTTTCTCTCCATCTTTGCTATTTCCCTCCCTTATATCCTCCCTCCCTCACCCACCCCGTCTCCTTCTCCTACCCCTACAATCCCTAACCTCCACCACCGCCCCCACCCCCCTTCCGTTGCCTGGGGGCTGATTATTTTAGTGGAAATACCGCCATCGTTATTCGACTGGCAGATGTCGTGCCACCCCAACCTCTCACCCCGCCCTCCCTCCCTCCCGCCCCGCCCGCCCCCATACCCACATCCCTCCACTTAGAATAACCAATCTGATGATGTGACAGTTTCTTTCTCCCCGTAGAAAATCTGCCTCTAACCCTTTTCTTTCTCTCCCTCTCTCCCTCTCTCTTTTGCGTTTTTGGATTCCAGCGTTGTTTGACATGTTATGGAAGGGTTTCAGCTTCCCACCTCCGCAATCCTCATTCTATCCCAGGGAAGCGGTTGGCATGGGAATCTAATACTTGGCAAAGAGAGGGCAAGGAAGGAGGTGGTGACGGAGGGGAGGGGGTGATATTTAAAACAAAAACACACTTTTCAAACACATTTCTGTGCCCGTGTTTTCGTCTCCAGCAACCAATCTGATTTCAACTTTGACTCCGCTGCAGTTTGAACTTCACACAGTTAAAAAAGTCAGACGACAGACTGCTTCTGTGTCTCTGCGGTGCATGCGTTCATCTGTTTGCTTATGTGTCACGTAACTATGCCAATGGTCTCTTTCGGCGCCCTTTAGGTCGATGGTCATCAGTTGCCATGGCGCTGGCAGGAAGGATGAAATCAGGTCCGGTTACAAAGCTTTGATGAGAGAGAGAGAGACATGAAAGCCTCTTTCTTCACCGAGACACCGAGACCAAACCGTAAGAGTTGTAACTCCATCAGAGCCGTGAAGCCTCGGCCTCGGCACACACACACACACACACACACACACACACACACACAGATTCCAAATGAACCTTTAAAAATTTCTCGTGCAGCGATGGTCGGTCAGGAGCAAATTTGTTCGTCATCATCTGTCATCAGCTTCATTGTCATGTAATCATTTAGTTAGAATTTTCCAATTATGCTTCACTTCTGTTGGTTTTAAGTTATTTTAGGCGCAGGGTAAGCCTGAAAGAGGTTAATCAACGCTCTCTTGTTACATTGTCTCAGTTAACGTATTGCCCAAAAGTGCTCTCCCCCCTCTCTCCTCACCCTCTCTCTCTCTCTGTCTGTTTTTCACAATAGCTCAGCCTTGGTGGGATCTGGCTGCCTACAGATAACTGCAGTCTTTGTGCAACCCATTTTGAGCAGATACATACTGTAACCATTATTTATTTGTCCGTTCCGATCATTTACATGCACACGTCCATAACCTGATATGTTTATTCACTCACAAATGTTGCATTGTTTGTAAAAACAGTGGTAATGTAATCTTGTACCAATCAACGGCTCGCTCGTGTCCAATCTGCAGCATGCAAATGTGTCCACATATGCGCTGCTCTGCTGGCCTATATTAGCATGTATGGGTGGAGGGGAGATGGGTGTAGATAGCTCCCGTCTTACGCCGATGTTTGTTTATCAATGCGCAGCTCCTCCTCGGCATGCAGAAGGAGCCTCGGCGGCCCCCAGTGTGAGCTCGAGCAGGCAGAGCTGTCATTGTTTAACGCCTCCCCTGATTAGTTTACTCTCGCCTGATTAGAAATTAATTAAAATGATGACACAGATCCCAGCAGAAGAGAGGGAGGAGGAGGTGGAGGAAAGGGGGGGGAGAGGAGGAAGAGAAAGGAGGAGGTGAAAAGAGGGTTAGTGGTTTGTCCACTGGGGAAGGGGTGATGCTAAGTCAGGGAGCTTTTAGCACACGAGTGTGCAGCAGGGAGGGGATTTGGTGTGGAGAGTGTGGCAGGCATGAGGGGTAAGTGTTTTGGGGCAGCAGAGGGTGGGGGTGGCGTGCAGGGAGTGGTGCTCTGGTGGTGGGTGGTGGTGGTGGGGGGGCAAACATGGCTTAATGAGTGACTCTTGTCGCAATCAGAACATCGTTTGCTCATGCATTCTAATGAGCTGGATGTTGCAGTGGAGATCGGTTCACGCTCTAATTTATTCAATATTTTGTGTATTCACCCTGTTTATTTAATAACAGGGAGCGTGCACATTAATCAACATCTCAGCCATCATCACATCAGCGCAAATATTTCTCTCTCTCCCTCTGTTCATGCCCGGGTCATGTCACAGCTCCTTCCCAGGACCCGAACACCGAGCCAGCTATCTGCTCCTTTATTAGTTATTGCATCTGCAGACGTGGCGCGGTGGTGTCAGAACAAAAGCTCTGAGTATTGCATCGAGGCCCCCGATAACATCGCGCTTGAGCAAATATCGGCGTCGTCGTGAACATTTGGAGTGTGTAGCTGAGGCTTACATGTCACCCATGGATGAGCCTGTGATTCTTCCCGCCCACCGTCACCCCGTCACACAGCCTCCCTCTCTCTCTCTCTCCGTCTTTCTCCTTCGTCGTCGCCTCAGCGACGGTCAAAAGTTTATCCTTCTTAGCAACCAACTTTTGATCTTCGGCGTCAACTTTCCCTATTTTCGCTCCCGCCCTGATCATTCTGTCCATCGCGCTCTCTCTCTTCTTCCCTACCTCCTTCTCTTCCCCCTCATCCATGTCATAATGTAATCAAAGGGTTGAAAAAGGTAGCGCATGAGGCTATGGCTGCATTTGTGTGTGTGTGTGTGTGTGTGTGAGGGGAGGCTAGTGGGTTTCCCATAGCGATGAGGGCCCATGGTTTCTCCTGGTAACCTAATTGGCATGTGTTTCCTGGCAGGTCTCATTGTGGCCTCTCCTAATCACTGTCCCCAGCCCTAACAAGAGCAACCTACAGTACAGCGGCTGCGCTGAAGGAGCACGTCTTTTGTTGTTTTATTTCTTTCTCTTTTTCTTCCTCTTGTCCGTCCTCATCCCCCCTCGTCCTAACAGAGGGACTCGTTGAGACGGCCTGATTACCACAGTCGGATCCCGAAATACGTGCGCGTGTGTGTGTGTGTGTGTGCGTGCACAAACACATGCATGTGTATCTGAATGAGCTCGGCCCGCTATAAAACCAGTTGGTTTATCGAGGCAGACTCCTGCCCAACTGAGCATGTAAACCCTAATTGGGAAATGCTTTAAATAATTTCTAATTAGTACAAGTGTGGTAATAATTGGCTGGGTAATCTGAGGATTAATTAGCGGTGTTGTGTGTATGCGTGTGAGTGAGTGACTGTGAATGAGTGCGTGTGTGTGTGTGTGTGTGTGTGTGTGTGTGTGTGTGTGTGTGTGTGTCAGGCCTGGATGGTCGGTTGAATAGACCCCCGGTTCTGCAGCTTGCTAATGGAATCCTGCCCACTCAAGGAGGTCTGTGGAGGAGGGAGGCCAAGACAGAAGCAGCTTTGTTGGCCAAGTTGTACTGTGGGTGGCCCCCTCCCCTGCATCCATCCACCCCCTCTCTTATGACCCCCACCTTATTTAACAGCTAACCTCGCCTCCACCTCCCCTTCACCTCGCCCAGCCGATCCAGCGCCCCCCTCCCTCCACCACGCTGCTCTCATCTTCTTTCTTTGGCTAAATGACACGTTTTATTTTCTTTGACCCAATATGCTCCCGAGCCCGGCTCCCCCCTCTCTCTCTCTCTCTCTTTCCCTGTTTTTACCTCCACGTATTCTTCTGCCACTTTCTCCTCCATCCAGTCGTGTTCACCCTCCTTCTACCCACCTCCACATCTCCCTCTTCTCCATCTTCCTGTGGATGAGAGGAGAGGAGAGGGCGAGCTAGCGCCGGGCTCTTGAGTTGTGTACTTCCACCTGGTCTACCCTCTAATTACTGCATCCTTTCTTTTGAGGAAAAAAAATGGAGGAGAAGGAAATGAAGAGCAAGAAGAGTACAACCACTTGTTGCTCCAAGCATTGCTTTTATAACACTCCTTTTTGAATTGGCGTCATTGAGCAACAAGAACATAAGCCTTTCTGGATTCATCGGATTAGGAATTTAGATTTCCCAAAAAGCTTTTTCTTCTTCTTTTTTTTTTTTGTTGGTCCGTATCACGTAGGATCTCATTGTCATCCTTATTTCCCCCTCTATTAAGTCTCCACTCACAACCTATTGGAAGTTTTTCCATCTACCTTTATCTCAGCGTTCACATTGTAAATCACTCTCCCTCCCACTCCATCACCTCCTCCTCCTCCTCCCTCCTCCTCCTCCCTCCTCTGTGTGACAGATGGCTGTCAAGGCCGCACAAACCGGAAAAGCGGTAAGCAAGTAAACAAACAAGCCGGGATCAATATGGGAGACTAATTGAACAATGACACAAATAATTTTGCCGCAGCCGCCTCTTTAGTCATTTGTCGGTCAGCTTGGTCGCCGCCAAGACTGAACAGGCGAGGCCGCTTTGACGCCACGCTGCAGCTGATACAGCGCTCACAAATAATGTTGTTACAGTTCAGCCAATCTATACATATTAATACCTTATAGATGTGCACCACAGGTTGAATATATTCATAAGTAAGGCATGTTTAATTTAGTTTTTTCTTCATGAACTTTATTTATTGATATTTTAAAACATGCTTTAAAGGTCCAGTGTGAAGGATTAAGCAAATACTCTCCCCCACCTCACCGTCTCCTTCAAAGCATGTAGAAAGCAAACAGTCATGTTTAGATCAGAGTTTAGTTTGTCTGCTCTTACTTAACAGCAGCCTGAGATTTCTTTAAAACACATTAATTATGTTGCTGAAAAACACGTGAAAAGACTTTGAACGATATATTTCTGAAATGTGGAGTTAGAGGTTCAAACCGTTTTCAGGATTTTTGTGGGCGGTCCTTAAAGGGTGGCTCGATGACACGCTGAGGCCACCCTGAGCAGAGAGACAGATGAATTCATCTCTTGTTGATATTTTGAATCATTCAAATTAGTCTGGGTGGTTAATAACACCTTCTCCTTTGGTCTGACACATATTTATTCTTAGACTTTAAATACTAAATCTTACCTTTAACTGCTAAAGATATCTGCATCTTCTTCCTCCTCGCTTGCTTTATTGTGTTTCTGTGACTGATAACACACAGATTTAGCTAATGGTGCTTAAAGGTGCTTATCACTTCCTCTCTAATCTGGTCAGAGAGATACATGTACAGGAGGTTGTGGATTTATTACGGCAGAACCTCCCTCCAATGCTAACACGGCTCGCACACGTGTTTTTTACAGCAGGTGAAGTGATGTATACTCAAACCATGAGGCTCGTCCGGGGTGCCTGGCCCATTCTCTGACATTTACTGGGCTGGTACAAGGACGTACCCTTTCCCTTCCCCTCCCATCCCTCCCATTCCTCCCAGTTAATCAGACTGGTGTGAAAAGGAGGCTGATAAGCCCATTGTCTGGCTGACAATGTCTTGGTGATAGGCCCGTAGTGGCCAACTGGATGGTGCTCTCTCCCCTTCTCCTCCTGCATCAACTCATCCCATATTTCCTTGCCCTGAACCCCTCTGTCCTCACCCCTCCTCTCTCCTCACCCCTTCTTCACCCCTTTTCTTAAAACTCTCTTACCCCCCTTCGCCTTTGCCATGCCCGCTCCTCCTCCGCCTCCCTCCCTGCAGCCCTCCTTGCCGTCCCTCCCTGACCCTTCTCCTCTCTCCCCCTCTCTGCTCACCCTTGCCTCTCCTCCATTGAGCGGTGCAGAGCCACCAGAGGGAACTCATTAGTGCACTGCTCCCAGGTTAATTGGCTGGCTCAAAGAAAAGGAGCGAGAGAGAAGAAATGAATGAGAAGAACACCCACTCTGTCCAGGGAGAAAAGGGAATCGACCTGTGTGTTTCTCACGCTGGCAGCTCCTCTAAACAGTGATGCAGCTGCTGTCAGGCCAGATGTGATCCTCTCCCGCTGATTAGTGCAGCGCTCCTGCTAACTGTGCATGCAGAGGGGGCGAGGCCTTGGCCTCTATTGTTGGATTTATCTACCATGAAACTATGTAACAAATCTGTACGGCGCCCCGTGTGACAGGTTCATATTTCTCCAAGAAAGGAAAAACGATAACATCAAGCTAAATTGAAAGTGTTATCCGTCGCCTATCTGGATGAGTCTATGCAGGAGATGGCGGCTGTGCACGAGACTCGCCACATTGTGCACGGCACGGCACGGCACGGCACGGCCCTCCATGTCCTGAGAAACAGAGGGAAATGACTCTTGAGGGAGTGTGTTGTAGGAGTGGTGCTTGTGACAAAGCCAGGAGTGTGTGAGTGGAGCTCTGGAGTGCTGTCCACTCTTTAATTAACCACGCCGCTTCCTGTCACCTCGGGCAACCGGCACATGGCGGCCAGAGAGCGGCCGGCCTCACGATGTCAAAACAGTAAAACATAAATCAAAAGATTACGTCTGGAGGCGCTGTGTCTGAAATCATTATCACATTAATAATGTCACATAAAGATGTGGCAAATATGTCAAATCACAGACACATTCCTAAATGAAGTATTTAAAGAATACATTTAGTTTTAAATTACAGCTTGCTAGGAATTATCGGACAACTGAACACCAACAGCTCTTGTCCAAGACGATATTTTCTTCTGCAAAACTGTAGGACAGTTGTTGCCAGAGGGACAGTTGTGGAGTTGGAGGCAGACTCAGAGGTCATCTTGTCGGCAGTGATGGTATAAAGAAAGAACAGAGTTTCTGAAGCGCCGTGCGCTGCTTCTTCTGCCTCTAGATATCTGCAAAGACCTGAGCAAGCCGAATGACTGTAACCACACCCACCTGTCAGTCAAAGCGTCCCTGCTCTTAATCCTGCATAACTTTAAGCCTTAATATAATGTGAACAGGTGAGTTGTATATAAATTCACCCTCAGTACAGTTGTCATGAACGGGGAAATTAGCTACAGAGACCAAAACTGTTTTTTGTACCAGGCTGTAAACATGTTTATTTCTGCTGTGAAGTTGGACATTTGGACATGGGGACTTATGGAGACTGACTCAAGTGGACGTTAGAGGAACTGAAAATCAACAAAAAAACAATATTTCCATAAGAACTGAGTAAAGATCAACCAGGACCAGGCCTACCTGACCTCTCTGAATGCTGCACCTGGATCAGACCATCCTCACTACATCATTACTTACAGGGTACATGAACGCATCACCAAACTCACGAATCACAAAACATAAATTGAATTATCATATAACACATTTAATGACGTCATATGATGCATGATAAGCTCTAGGTTGTAAGACAGCACAGGCAAAAAGACATGTTAATAACGTTACAGCTAAATGTGCAAACAATTAAAGTAAGTGGGGAAACGGAAATAACAGTAAACTTGTGGTGGAGGAATCTGGGCCCAGCTCAGCTCTCTGTGATCCACAGGACGTTCTGGAGTAGCACAGCAGCATAAAAACTTGAAAACACAATGAGATAATCAGACAGACACAGTTGAACCTGTTGCACCTGATTTCCAGAATCAGAATCATCCAGATTTGTCGATTGCACATTTAAATTCTCACACCAACCAATCAGCGAGGAGCTCAGGAACAATTCATTTAAAGCACAATCTGTTGCACGTCAGCTCTCGAACCAACAACCCGGGCTACTGATATATACATGACACATTCTGGAAGGAGGTCCCGTGAGGTGGAACATTACGGAGGTACTGGGCGCAGAGAGCAGGAGGACACGGGAGGAGTAACGGATAAACAACGAGTCTTCCTTTCTCTCCGCGCTCTCTTTCTCTCTGCTGGGATGATAACAGGATCAGTGGTTCGCTGGGCTTCAGCCAGCACAGGGATCATATTCATATGAGAGGGGTTGAGACTCTCTCCAGATTGGCTGCTGCACCTGACAGAGTCGGAGGAGGTGGTGGGGGTGGATTAGGAGTCGGGATAGCAACAGCGCTACAGTCACAAGCTCATCTCTTTAGCCGTCTTCACTTCTCTGGATCCGCCTCGGTTTGTTGGACATCGCTCCTCGAAACCACCCTCCCCTCCCCTTCATCCATCCCTCTCTCCTCCACCTCCTCCTCCTTCTTCTTCTCCTCCTCCACCTCCTCCTGCCACCAACACACACACACACACACACACACACACACACACACACACTAACCTCCCCCAGCTGGGAGAGAGAAAGCAAAAAGCAAGACAGGGGGGCACTGCATAGATTCGCTGCCATTGTGTGTCAATCATTCTGTGTGTGTGTGTGTGTGTGTGTGTGTGTGTGTGTGTGTGTGTGTGTGTGTGAGAGAGAGAGAGCCCTTGCCTCCAGTGATTAGCTCTGTCAATGCTGGGCTCTTGCTGCTTACAGAATAATACAGTAAGGCCTTGAGGAGCAGGAGGGTGAGAAGAGGAAGGTGGTCTGCCTATAGGCCTGCCGGCTCAGCGGTCAATGGTTTCTGTTATTGTGTGTGTGTGTGTGTGTGTGTGTGTGTGTGAGAGAAAGACTGTTTGCTCATCCTTCTTCTGGACTATCTGTTTGTGTGGGAGAGTGTATTTTTGGAGGTGAATTCAAGCTGAGTTACTTGGTTTTGTTAGACGATGCATGAAATAAGAGGTCGAGTTACTTGGTTTTGTTAGACGATGCATGAAATAAGAGGTCTACTCCTCTCCTCTCCTCTCCGTCTCCTCTCACACACACACACACACACACAGACGCACACACCTTTTTGCTCATGTCATAAGTGGGTGTGCAGAGTATCGCCTTGAGCTGCAGATGAACATGAAATAAACACAAACTCGGGTAGTGACAGTTTTAAATCGGCTTTAGATCACTATGAAAGGTAAAGGATTAGGATGCTTCTTCCAGGCCCGAGGAGATAGGACGCAGTGTTGGAGGAGAGCCCACTCCTCTCCTCTCTCCTCTCAGCCCACTGTGGGCAGGGTGTCTATCTTCTAATCTTCTAAAGCACTCTCACACCATTTGCATGTAGAATGGCCTACATACTTCACGTATACGCCCGTCTATATAGGCTGTGATTAAAAGAAACAAAAAGATCTTTTACACAATGATGGAAGAATAAATATAGTCATCAGTTCCAGCCTCAAATTCTCCACGTGATATTTCCTGAATAATGATTATTATTTTTTATGTTTCATGGGTTTAAAATATTTTAAAATGTGTATAATTTATTTGTTATTTCGCAAAAAAAGCACTTTGATTTTTCTGATCTCTATTTTTCATTTAAAATAAAATAATTTCTGTAAATTCAGATTCAGATTTTGACTCTTAAATTAAAATAAAAAAACAAGCTTTCATTATTTAATTTGTTTTAATTGTTTATTTAATATTTTGTCGTAATTCTGATTATATATTGTCTCGTGTGTCTTTTGATTACCGGAGCGTTTTGTCAGCTTTTTTTTTTTTTTCCCGGGATTTTATTTGTCCTCGTGATGCTTTTTTCTCACTTTCACGGAGGGAAACTCGCAACAAAATCAAATTAAATTTTCTATTGAAAATGTTGCTCTTGTTATTCAGATGCTTGCTGTGGAGCTCTTTTGTGTGAATCTAATTATTCTCCACTATCAGGACGGTCCACAGGGTAATTAGTCACTTCTCACCAAAAGTCCTCCCTGCATCCTCCGATTCTTATCACCATAACTCTGACATTTTAAAAGAGACATTTTCTCTCGTTTTATTATTCCTCCGCGTTCGCTTATTTTATTTATTTATTATTTTTTTTAAAACCAATTTGGTGATCCACTGTGCGCGCGGGCAGCCACATCTTTACGCACAACGCGCCTTTCAATTGTGTCGTGTTGGAGGAGAGAGGAGGAAAAACATCGCTGCTGTGTGGATCCAGTTTTTTTTTTTTTTTTTTTTTTTTTTTTTTTGTGCAGACAAACGTTGCGTCGTGCCAGTCAGAGCCGCAAATGGCGCACGGAGGTGGGGGTGAGGAGCGGATGAATAAGGTGCTCTGAGGTCCGGCCGCGGCGAGAGCAGAGCAGAGGAGAGAGGTCCAGTGTTCAGCAACCTTCATGGCTCTCAGTGCAACTGCAAACACTCCTGCACTTGGGATAAATTGGTAAATTTGAGTGGCTGTAATTGTCTCCACAGTGTCTCTTACAGCAGAAAGGAGAAAATAATAAAGTATAACCATGAAAATCACAATACTAAAAATAAGAACATCAATATTAAAAAATCTCCTATAGGAGTATTAAAGGAATATTTGAGCAGGCCTCCAGTGAAACATGTATTCCTGCTTCAAACCTGTTTCCAGATATTTAATTGCCGTGAATCGACTCAGCGTCTGATTGTTGCACAGCATGACGTGATTTTAATTTTTTATTTCTGTGTCTGCAGCATTTATTTTAGTTTTGCTCCATGTGTTGTTGTTTTTTTTTCCAATAGCGTTTTTATTTTAAAAAGGTAAAAAGCTGAGTGTGGACTAATAATGGCTGTGTGGAGTAGGTGATTAGGCACCGTCACCCCCACCTATAACTCCACCACCACTCCACCCTCACCGCCGCTTCTCTGTGCAGTTTAAAAGACAACTTTTTAAAAATTTAATTCCTCCTTATGCAGCAGCGCGTTTTTTAATTTGACATTTTTGAAGTATAAATTTTAAATTTTCACTCGGTGGTGTTTTAATATGCTGCACACCTTCTTTGCTCCGTCATACTCATTTCTGCCACCTGTAGGCTGTGACCTTTTAACAGGGGAAGTGTGCCCCTCCATAAAAATATTTATGTGCATCAGATCTATGAAACAGCTCATACATGACTCGTGTCCATTAAATAATAACAGATAATAATAAAAACAGACAGTGAGGCAGCGAAAACACGACGGGCACCGGGCGGTTCAGATCAGCAGATCATGGATCAGGGCTCGATCGCACTGACAGCTGGAGCAGTGATGACTTATCACTAATTAAGATGGGACGATAACACCAGGAGTGTGTGTGTGTGTGTGTGTGTGTGTGTGTGTGTGTAGCAGAAGTTTTGCATGTCTCCTGTGTGAGCCTGCAATTTATTTGTGGTTTTCTGGCAAATGTTGATAAAATGTGATTTCTTTTTTTTTTTTTTCTTTCGGTGGTTTTAGAAAGAGAGGATGATGTGTGTGTGTGTGTGTGTGTGTGTGTGTGTGTGTGTTGGAGGAGGAGGAGGGTGTTTTCTAATCAGAGTCACTGTCGTTTTGTTGTCACCTGCTCCCAGACAGACAAAGTGGCATTTCCTGACTGTTCCCATCCCCGTCTGAGTTATCTGACACCCAAAAATACGGCTACGGGGGGAAGCAGGGAGACGAGGCACACCACAGCCTTATCCCGGTAAGGAGATGGCTTCTTATCAGATCAGGCTAGGAAGTTTATTTTATGGAGTAAATCTGTATAGAGGGGATAAAGAAATGACACATCCCTTGCGGACACAAAGGGAGAAGGAGATTAGTCCTCCAGCAGCATATATGGCTTTAGTTCAACCTGACAGGCAGCGGATTGAAAGGTCATGAAATAATAATCCCCCTATTCTTCTGCTCTAATCCTACGAGGGTGTGTTTCACTATGGGAACGTATAGGCTGAGGCTATGTGCTGCAGGGTGGATGTTCATTTAGTGTTGTCACTGTATTTAGATAGGCATCCAACACTGATTTAAATTAATTAGACTAATTATGATTGAAGAGGGATTTTTTATGATGAATGTCAGCGCCAGCTCCGTCTGTCTCTGATGTTCTGCTTTATGTCTGCACACATGCTGGAGGTGATTTTCTGTTTTTTATCACACATGTTGGAGGTTAAAGGGACATGACAACAAAAAATCTCCAATCATCACACACACTCACACACACACACACACAGAGCAAGCATCAGGTGTGATGCAAACACATGCATGCACAAGAGAAATGGGGTAGATTATGCCATTTAGGAAAGTGTGATCTAGCTGTGTGTGTGTGTGTGTGTGTGTGTGTGTGTGTGTGTGTGTGTGTGTGTGCGTGGGCATGTGTTATGTGTTTGGAGTGTGGTGGGTAGAGAGGTGAGGGGAGGGAGGGAGGAGAAGGGAGGCTGATAATCAAGCATCGAAAATGAGAGAGAGAAATTCAATGCAAACTAATGTGTTCCACACAATTACTCGATTAATAATTCTTATTCCATTACAGTGCCATGGAGACTCAGAGAAAGAAAGAGAGAGAAAGATGGTGGGAGAGAGAGATTTTCAGAAACAGGGACGGAGACGAGAGAGAGAGAGGGAGAGAGGGGGGAGGAGGCGGGAGAGGAGAGGGGGAGAGCACATCAGGCTAAGAGATCTGCAGTGGCTGTATATTTCCCAATGCCTAGTTAAGGCTGCAAGGCAGGGGTCAGGAAACTTAATTATAGCGTAAGTGGATAGAAACTGCAGAATGATAAAGAGAAACATGCAGACAGATTGGAATGGCAAGGACAGGTTTAATACTATTTTCTCCCGTCTGCCTCCCTCCCACAATACAAGCCAGACCTGCAATCACACAAGGAAACAGCCCGCGTACCCCCGCCTGACAATAACACTAATGCATATCAAAATTACATACTCAACAACAGCAAAGCTGTTTTGCATGGCCACTATTACTTTCCAATTTTGCGAGTTCAAGAAAATACATATCCCGTGTAATGGTCGTATCAGAGGAACTTATTTCCATGCTTGAGATAAGCCTTCACCTGTGGCTGAACAGGAGTTATTAAACCGCGATGGACCGGCTGAATAAATAATGTTTTTTTAATTTTTAGGCCTGCAATTAATTCTTCTCCTCTTTATTTATTTTGCTTAATATCTCAAGGTCTGGATTTTTTTTTTTTCCATGTGTGTCTTTCACATGCATTTTAAATCAGCGTCGGCCTTCTACACACACACACACACATGCCGTCCAGTGTGCAAGTTCTGCAATCTATTTGCACTGTATAAGATTTGCATATCTGCAGCTCATGAAGCAGGGCTTTAATTTCCTCCTACTGGGAGATAAACATCACCTTGTTGGAGCAGATGGGCGGAGGCAGGATGGGGTCAATGAAGAAGGAGCAGGACAATGCCACTGGTTCAGACACTGAACGGCCAGAAGTAATAAAATTGCGCAATTTCCATATGGGCCAATTCTCTTTTTTTATTTTTTCTGATAAATTATGATCAAATGTGATATAAAGAGCTGTTGCAAAATACTGTGAGGGGGAGAACGGTTGGATGAGGAGGTGTGAATTGTAATCAGTTTGTTACGTGCTTGTAGTTCACATACGGGCACACAGTTTGTGATGTTTAGTGACTGTATTTGTGTACCATCATCTTCATACACTATACTGTTCAACAGTTTAATCTGTGTGTTCAATAATGATAGTAGGAGCCAAAGGTTTGTATAGCTTGTACTGCTGTTTTGCTTAGATCACTAATATTTACGGTACTTGGCACAGGGAGGTGTGATCGTGTGGTTTCACCGTCTTTTACCTTCTTGTTATTTGTAGGCAGGATTCAGACAAACAAGGTGAGTCTAGCTTGAATATTATATTCAATATACATAATTCTGTTGACAGTCGTTTAGTTTCATCTTGTATAATTTCATCTCGTATAGTAGTTTATTATAGTTTTGTGTCACGTAGTTCCGTAACGTATACTTTCATCTTGTGTTGTATCGTCACGTATAGTTCAGTCACATCAAGTTTCGTCTGTATAGTTTGGTCTTGTGTTGTATCGTCATGCATAGTTTTGTGTCATGTAGTTCCGTAACGTGTAGTGTTATCTTGTATAGTTTCGTCTTGTGTTGTATCGTCACGTATAGTTCAGTTACGTGTAGTTTAGTCTTGTGTAGTTTTGTTTCGTGTAGTTTTGTTTTGTGTAGTTTAGTCTCGTGTAGTTTAGTCTTGTGTAGTTTAGTCTTGTGTTGTATCGTCACGTATAGTTCAGTTACGTGTAGTTTAGTCTCGTGTAGTTTTGTTTCTTGTAGTTTAGTCTCGTGTAGTTTTGCCACATATAGTATAGTCTTTTTTTGTCACGTGTAGTATAGTCTTGTGTAGTTTACTCTTGTGTAGTTTAGTCTTGTGTAGTTTTGTTTCGTGTAGTTTAGTCTCGTGTAGTTTCATCTGTATAGTTTAGTCTCATGTTGTATCGTCATGCATAGTTTTGTGTCATGTAGTTCCGTAACGTGTAGTTCTGTCATGTCTAGTTTCGTCTTGTGTTGTATCGTCACGTATAGTTCAGTCACGTGTAGTTTAGTCTTGTGTAGTTTAGTCTTGTGTAGTTTTGTTTTGTGTAGTTTTGTTTCGTGTAGTTTTGTTTCGTGTAGTTTAGTCTTGCGTAGTTTCATCTGTATAGTTTGGTCTTATGTTGTATTGTCATGCATAGTTTTGTGTCATGTAGTTCAGTAACGTGTAGTTTCATCTTGTGTTGTATCGTCACGTATAGTTCAGTTGCGTATAGTTCAGTTACGTGTAGTTTAGTTTCGTGTAGTTTTGTCTTGTCTAGTTTCGTCTTGTGTTGTATCGTCACGTATAGTTCAGTTACGTATAGTTCAGTTACGTATAGTTCAGTTACGTGTAGTTTAGTCACGTATAGTTCAGTTACGTATAGTTCAGTTACGTATAGTTCAGTTACGTATAGTTCAGTTACGTATAGTTTAGTTTCGTGTAGTTTTGTCTTGTCTAGTTTCGTCTTGTGTTGTATCGTCACGTATAGTTCAGTTACGTGTAGCTTAGTTACGTATAGTTCAGTTACGTATGTTCATTCTCGTGTAGTTTAGTCACGTGTAGTTGTTTGTTGTGTTGTGTTTAATAAAACGTATGTGACGTGACTGTGGATCTTTGATTTGAACGTGTCACAGTGCGAGCCTGCGTAGCCTCAATGATCTCAATGATCAATGATCTTTGGGCACTTATGTTAATGTTTGAATCATCTTGCATTAATCGTCTTTTATGGTCCAGACTGTTCCAACTGTAAACAATACTTCAGGTCTTTATTAAAGGAAAGAGAAACATCAATATAACGGGCGATCCAAACTTTTGAATGGTAATGTATATTGTCTATATTGAATATAATTAATACTCTCTGGAGAGCTAGATTCTATTTCTTGCTACTGTTGGCATATTGTACTGATCACACTATGAGAGGTGCCATATTCTATGAATTAGAGTGTCAACTAAGCACCTTTCTTCTGACAATATTAGACACAATGGAAATGATTAATTAGCTTCACATAGATGGAATTTAATCAGTGTCTGAGCTGGAATTCGGTCCACATGTAAAGACGTAAATTGGACGTAAGGTTAGACAAAGTGAACTTTTCTTCATTTATTTAACTTTAACTCGCCGGATGATGCTTTGTGGGAGCTCCCACATTGTTGTACACCATTTGTATTAGAAGGGGGAGACGGGGATAGCAAGAATAGTTTTTTGAATACAGAGCAGCTCATGCGGGAGTTATGTAAACCTCTTGTTATTTGGATGTAGGAACCTTGTAATTAAAGCACTTCTACAGGGGATGGTTCCGCTTTCTGCCTTGTGGAGAGCCGGGGCTAGGCTGGAGGTTACAGAGGGTTGGGGGGTGGATGAGGTGGAGAGAAGAAACACTCCCGTCTTTTATTAGCTCCCATTATCTTCTATTTATTTATTTATCAAAGACACCAATGCAAATCAGGATCCCAAGTCATGGATCCCGTTAATGACACAGACGAGAGTAATTAATTAAAAGCAGATGCACATACACACATTATACATGTGCAAACCCTCGTGTGACAAGTTCATCTGATTTTCAAAGACGCCACACTGTCACGGGTAAAGCGAGAAGAGAGAGAGAGAGAGAGAGAGCGAGGAAAAAGGCAAGAAATCTGCATCACAGTGTTAATTTAATCAGACTTCAGTAATACCTCTTCTTCTCCTCTCTCCCCGGGCAGCTCGCGGGTTTCTCTGCTAGCTTGAGGAGAAGATGAAGGGAGCTTTCAGCCTCTTAGAAGATGAGGGTTAAAGAACGGAGAGATTAAGGAAGTGAGAGGGCGACTGAAAAGAGCTGGGGGGATTATGTCATCGACAATTGATGTGCTCTCTTAATGTACCTTTAAACATGTGCCACTGGGGCCTGCTTTTATAATGTCTATTCACTCATGGGAAGGGAGGCGGAGGGGGGGTTAAAGTATTAACCCAGAAATACTTTGCAACATATGTGTGGCTCGTGTATTGAGATGATTAGTTATCAGGGTTTATGTCACTTTGATATGTATACGGCGTGTGGAGAGACCGTCTTTGTCAAAGGGAGTCTCCCCATACACTGCCATGCATTGTACTGATCTCCATATCAGAGGAGGAGATCCTTTATCGAACGATCATACAGACAAAATGTGTCTTTATTCCACATCTTCAGCTCCAATGAAAATGTTCCCGCAATCTAGTCCAACTTGGACTATGAGCAAAGGATTTATTAAATTGACTGATTCTCCTCTAACCGCCGAATGAATTGTCTCTCAAATTGCTGCTTGTCTCAACAAAATGACAGCGTCGAGTGTGTGTGGAAGATCTGCAGATCTTATCCATAAGAATGTTATGGGGTTAAGTGTGTGTGTGTGTGTGTGTGTGTGCACGTACACTTGTCTGAGCGTCTGTAGTGTGTGCAACCATTCGATTAAATCCACAGCTATCACTAACCGGATTAGCTGAGTGGACAGCAGAAGTCTATCATTGCTTATTGATTTCCTCTGATTCCCATCAGCCCATCAGGGCAGGACATTCTGCGAGCGGCCCCCTCCTCCGGTGGGAATCGCCGCCGACGGGGTTTAACGAATCCGAGAGGCTTCAGAAGCGAGGCACCCATCTTTCTGTGTCAGGGAAAGTCAAATAAGTCAAAGCTATCAGGGGCAACAGATGCTCCCATCTCCGCTTCCTTACAGTTTGACTGCGTCTGGAGTGATACAGTCAGGCGTCAGCCTAATCAATGAGTCACTGAGACAGTAAGCGAGTGAGTCTGTCCTGACGCTGCAGAGGACGAGGCAGTACTTTCCCTCCTGTGGTTCATTTATTTGGACAAATTAAACAATGAAATTATTTTCTTGTGTCTAATTTGGCTCCATGATATCAGCTGCACACTGAATCAGTATATTCTTCACAGTATCTGTGTTATATATAGGGCTCCATCGTAGTTTACATGCTCAAAGATATATCTGGAACCTTTGAAATGTACAATTACAATATGTGACAACTCGGTTTCTGCTGCTCCTGGCTGCTCAAAAAAGCCACCTGTAACCACACCCACCTGTCAGTCAAAGCGTCCACGCTCTTAACCCTGCATAACTTTAAGCCTTAATATAATGTGAACAGGTGAGTTGTATATAAATTCACCCTCAGTACAGTTGTCATGAACGGGGAAATTAGCTACAGAGACCAAAACTGTTTTTTGTACCAGGCTGTAAACATGTTTATTTCTGCTGTGAAGTTGGACATTTGGACATGGGGACTTATGGAGACTGACTCACTTCTGGAGCCAGCCTCAGGTGGACGTTAGAGGAACTGCAGTTTGTGGCTTCACTTCCCTAACCACGCTTGGTTATTAACCACTAAAGAACATTTTTAATTCACTTCCAAGAATATCTTGGTATAAGCTTCCCTGACATCTGCGAGTGCATCCTGTTTGTACAACTAAAGGCCGTGAATCAATCAGTGCAAACAGCTGGAAGACGCACAGAGAACCCCGTTCACCCCTGTCAATATGTTGTTTTGTGAAAAAGAGCAGGACTGCCAGCAACAAACTGGATCCCAGAGTAACAAGCTACTTGTGCATTTACTGGTGCAAAATCGCCAATATTAGTACAATACGGCAAGAAGAGTCTGTACTTTGCAAGAAAAAATGAATTTCTCCTGATACTGAAAAGCCACAGACAGATCGAGTCAAACCCAGAAGGTCGAAAACAAGCGGAGACGAGGCTGCACTGACAGCGTTGTTTGTCCAAAAAGATTTCGCACGCCACATTAAAGCTCATTTGTTAATTGCGACAGTCTTCCTCTGTCACAAATGACTGCGCCATTGTTTCCTTCTTTCAAGGATAACAAGAAGAAGAAGAAGTGACGGGGTGCAGAGGGATCGAGGGCGTAGTGCATCTGCTGAGAGAGAGAGATACTAACGGAGGATAATAATCTAGGGGAAGCTGTCAGGAGTTCACCCTCAATGGCTCGGGTGTCAAAGGCTAAAAGAGGACCGCGGAAATTTGTGAAATTAATAATAGTGTTTGTGAAAGGGTGAAAAAGACATGTACCTCTGGATGCAGCTGTGACAGGGCCAGAAGAATTAGTCCAATTAAAAGTGGTAATTGCTTTGCTAATTTCTCCGATTAATTTCTCAGACTGTACTGAACGAGTGGGAGCATAATAGGTGAAATGTTTTTAACCCTTCGCTGCCTTGATTCCTTCTCTCACCTCGTCCTCGCTAATGTCTGCCGCCTGTGTTTTAATAGCTCTTCGTGCACTCACCTCTGAGCTTCAGAAATGTCTTTGTCTTTTTGCTTTTCTCTGGATCACAAATATTCTTTTTTCATACTGACAGTTTGCTAGAAATGTTAATTGCAACACAGATAATAGTTTATTTAGATTGCGGTTTAACAACCATCATGACAAAATAGTAACATATAATATCACCAATGCATTTTAATCCTCCACATATTTTACTACAATGATGCTGCAGCAGTTTTTCTTATAATATATTATAATATATATTTATTTAACTTAGCATAAAGACTGGAAACAGCTAGCCTGGCTCTGACCTGTACGTCTGATGCTCACTAATCAACACGTTTCATCCAAACAGCAACCTCCGTGTCTGTGAAGTGAGCCACAACCTGCAGTTCCTCTAACGTCCACTTGAGGCTGGCTCCAGAAGTGAGTCAGTCTCCATAAGTCCCCATGTTTCACAGCAGAAATAAACATGTTTACAGCCTGGTACAAAAAACAGTTTTGGTCTCTGTAGCTAATTTCCCCGTTCATGACAACTGTACTGAGGGTGAATTTATATACAACTCACCTGTTCACATTATATTAAGGCTTAAAGTTATGCAGGATTAAGAGCGGGGACGCTTTGATTGACAGGTAGGTGTCGTCACAGGTGGCTCATTTGAGCAACCAGGTGTCATTCAGTCCACAAACTGCATTTTGGAAATCTGTGGGTGACGTCACACATGCACTGTCTATTCTTTATACTGTCATTGGTTTCTACGTGATTTGAATGAGTGTTAAAATGATGCTAAACAAAAGCTCCACTGGAATTTAAGGGATAACAAATTATTTCATACGTTGCACCAATTAAATCAGGAGATGTAAATATATAAATCACATGGATTTCTTCCCAAATTTCAAACATTTCATTTTTTTTTGGAGATCAGCATTGAACTCAGTAGAAACTGCCTCATCATCCTCACACAGCTTTAACACAGGGAGGACAGCAGCGCATCCTTTTCCTCATTAATCATTCTATCACTGTGTCGTGACTGGACACTGCAGAGAGGAGGATTTCCCTCAGAATGCCGTCTCGTCTGATTTGATTAGAGCGCCGTACATGTGTCAAAAAACTCCGGGGACAAATGAATCGTCTCCCCCGCCGGAGCCAACAAGGTGGTCAGCCACGTAATTTGTTCCCGTCTAGCTCCAAGTGTGTAGTGTAGGCAGTCCATTGAATTCCCATCCGTCATGGTTAGTTACACGCTTGTCAGCTGCTCTCGCACTGCCCAGCGGTCTAGCCATCACCCCTGACCTGGAAGCATTATATCTAAATCACATTACATGGCCTGTGTTCTTTATTT
Organism: Larimichthys crocea; assembly: GCF_000972845.2. NCBI lineage: Eukaryota > Metazoa > Chordata > Actinopteri > Sciaenidae > Larimichthys > Larimichthys crocea. The sequence goes on along the minus strand of NC_040028.1, from coordinate 20,665,106 downwards.
CCCTTTTGAAGTCAGCGGAGTGAGACATCTGTCCGGCCCTGTTTGAGTTTACTTCCCACTCAACCGCCACATCTTAATTAGCTGATCTGATTTTCTCTGTGTGTGTGTGTGTGTGTGTGTGTGTGTGTGTGTGTGTGTGTGTGTGTGTGTGTGTGACAGTGTGCATCTATGTTTGTGTCGGCAGATAGGGGTTTGTCTGTGGGTTGAGGGTGATTGACAGGCTGATGGGAAGATAATATGCTGAGAGCGACAACCAAAAAGGACCTGGAATTCATTCATTGTGACGATAATGAATCTGAGAGAAAATCCTTGTGTTTGTTCATTAGCCATTGAGGCTAGATGGCATGGCCTTCCAGGCTCTGTCAGCCACAGATGTCCCTCACTGAAGGATTCTGCAGCACCTGAGTCCTTCCTGGCTAATAAGCTTGTAATTAGCACAGCGGTAAGAGCTGCACGGCCCTGAGACGAGCTCCTCCATTCAAAAGAAAAAGAAAGGAAAGAAGGAAATGTAAACATTTCTACTAAGGTTCAGTCTGTAACTTTTAGGGTTAACAGAAATGAAAAATATCATGCATAACTACGTTTTATATAATATATACGTCATATATAATCATCATTATTACCGTAGAATGAGCGGGTCCTCTTCGGTCCACCGACTCCTGTAGAAGAAGCATAATGTGAAAAAACACTGGATTTGATTACTGTACATACTGCAGCGTCTCCTTTCACGTCCTCTGACATAGTTTGGACTAAGCAGCAGAAGCAGGTGGGAAAAGTGGATATGAATTTTTAGCTCTGTGAAAGACGGAGCAGTGTGAGAGGTGGAGGTGGAAGAAAAGACTCGTGTCTCTCCAACATCCAAGGCCGTGGCCCTGAACCTGCAGCAAGAGACATTTCGCGATGAAATAGTCTCATTTATACCTTTGGTAGAAAACTAATTAGCCTAGCAGGACTCAACCCGTCTGTGACGGTGTGCTGTGACTGCATTACAATGATTCTACATGGCAACACGAAGACATTTGTGCTATCCAGGCCATTAGCCTCAAGAATTAGACAGCTATGTTGCTGGTTAGATTTTGTTCAGAAAGTCAAAATGTGACACTTAATAAAAGATCAGTGATATGCCCGTTTTTTTAAAGTGAGCACAGCTCTGTCAGCGCCTGGTCCAAATGGTAAACATAATTAGACTGAACATTTTCAGTTTCTGCAGTAACTGACGGGAATAAACAGAGAAATACTGAGCCACAGTATCTTTGCATTTACAGCAACGAAGGTTGAATCAGCTTTAAGTGGCATCGCACGTCGTTTTTATTGTGCATACCCCGAATGAATGAAATTCACAGTAACTAACCGGCAGCTATCGACAAGTAACTCTACAGTACATCGTTGGTTACTGTAGATTTCACAGTAACTCTATAATCACTGTAGTTTTTGACTGAATACACGGTATACTACTGTGAAATGCTTTACAGTACGTTACTGGGCACAAACACAGTAAATCACTGTGGATTTCACAGCTGAAACTTACAGTGTAAACTCTGCACAGCATCTGTTTTAATAAACGTAGCAGAGTGAACACAGTTAGAGACCCTGTTTTTTATCCCGTGCTAACGTTCACTGCCCTGGAGAACCTGTGGAAAAATATGAGGGAGCAGCTAAAGACGGGATCAGGATGTTGTGAAGGTGAAAGTTAAGTGAATCTGAGGGTGAGCAAACCTTTTAGAGGAAGAAGCCGCCGCTGATGTTCAGGTTGAATCTTTCTCTTTGCGTGTTGTCGGTTGTCATGCAGTGTTGGGTTAGTAACACACTTTCAGGTAGCTGTTCCTCTCAGGTGTTTTAATTGGACTTTCACGTGTTAGCAGGAGTTTGGCATGTGTTGGATCCCGTACAGAAGGACGTATAATTGTCCGTTGACAAAAGACACATTTTCCACAACATGAATCGACCTAGATGCCGCCGGCTTCTGGTGATTTATTTTATTTTACTGTGGCATTGATTGCATCACGGCTAACTGACTGACTGCTGTTCACATGGGTTGAGCGTGGCAGGGCAGAGCAGTGTCTACAGACTGAAAGTAAAATTTAATCAACACCTCTAAACCTCATCATTCGATTTGAACTACTGTACCTACTCTAGAAAATTACCCACAAGTACATTTTGAACTTCTCGCCTCCCTTCGATGTTTGGGCTTCACAGTTTGACGCTTGAAGCCTGTTTTCACATTCACCTACGGTAAAAGTTTCTCTGACTCACCTTAAGTCTGAGGCCAACGTGTCTACGTACGCACATGTAACATTCACACCAGGCACCTCCATAGCTGCACTTCCTCTAACGTCCACTTGAGGCTGGCTCCAGAAGTGAGTCAGTCTCCATAAGTCCCCATGTTCAAATGTTCACAGCAGAAATAAACATGTTTACAGCCTGGTACAAAGCCTGTTCTGTTGCCATGAACCGTAGATCCATCATCACATCAGCAGCAGCGTTACATCACCTCTGATCAGACACATAAATGTCCCCACCTGTACTAGAGCCTGATGGATAACTCCGATCAAGTCTATATAAGTCAGAAAAGAAGCAATGCACCTCAGTATGTTACACTTAAAATGACCCGCTGCATGTAAATGTGAATTTTACAGCAACATGTTGCTTCCTACAGCTGTTAGTCTCTCAAACAGTGCAGTGAATTGGATTTACATGAACACAGAGGGCTGATAAATCAATGAAATGCAAACACAATTCCACACGAGCTGCATATTTTCCAGGAGTTAGGTCGGCTATAGCGTCGAACATCCTGACATTAAACATGACTAACATTAGCTTTAATCACATAGCAGTTACTCTGTGTGTGGAGCAGAAAGTCAGTGAGGTTCTACACATTAACCTAAAGAATCATATACTGGTGTTCAAACAAAAAAACAGTAAACAAAGCCTAAATTTCTGTCATGTAACTCCAGAAATAGCCAACAAATATCAGCCTGCAACACTCAAACTGCTCCACAGTCAGCCTGAAATATACGACAACATCGACTTTGTTTCAGTCTATGCTGCAAAATAGGGACACAAGAAGCTTCTTTGGGTTTGTGAGAGAGACATAGACAGTGAATGAGGAGAGGGAGCTAATAAAACATTTCTGTAGTTAATTCCTGCCTGTTTCCAGTCTTTATCGATCGATTGGTATCGACGTCACACCCAGAAAACTGAACTAATAAAAACTACATTCCATTTTTTATTTCTTTGGGGCTAAAATTCATAAAGTGAGTTTGATGTCTGGAGTTTTTATCTGTGCCATCGGCGGTTCCTGCTTAGGGACAGACCAAAATTAAACTTTCTGATTATTAGTTATGAGCTGCAGCTGTGTTTACCCCTCCAAGTCACTGTGAAGCGGGTCTGTCCAAAGTGAAGTCGGACAGCTAGCCAGGGACGTAATTAACATCTCTGCTAATTCACTGCTGTTAACGGCTCAAAGCGCAGCAGAGATGTTAGAACTCATGAGCACAGAACATGTTGGTGTATACAGACTTCTGTTAGCACTCATCACATCTCACTTTACCATGTTTGTATGTTGTATCGTCACCTCAGAATACGTTGATCACTGCTGCTGGTTCGAACCCATTCCAACATAAACAACCTCCTAAAACCTAAAAATCTCAGCTTTGACATAGAAACATGAAATAAAATCACTTAAAAAATGTAAATAAATAAATAATAAATATTCATTAACATTTAAATTAAATAATTAAATATATTTGTACACTTTACTTCCCGTGGTCGTGTTCATTTGTGTTATTCTCATTTTATCTGCCTGTTTTTTTAAATTTATTCTTTGTTTAAAAAAGCATTATATAAAATTATAATTATATTATTTATATTTTTTAAAAATCTAGAAATAAATAATTGAATTTCCGTGAATAATACTTCCCTCGTTCCATTGCTGGAAGTAGTATGACATTCATAAAGTCTAGTATATACGACAGACAGCTGAGGCCAGAGTTGGCCTTCGTCTCGTACCAATACTCTGACGATGGCAGCACTGAATCTTCCACCGGGCGTGGATGTGACACCTCTCCAGAACCGCCGTGGTCCATTTCCGTTTCAGGTTTTAGTTCAGTTTCAGTGAGTCTTGGTTGTTGTTGGATCTTTACGTATTGAGTAAATGTTTGTAATTAAAGCAATCATTGATTCAAACCCAGCCAGAACCGCTGTGGTCCATTTCAGAAGCGCCCGTGACGCGGGTCTCCACCAAGAATACGCGGCTGTATAATTTTTGATGGATGGCGCAAGCAACCAGCGTCGAGCTGACAGGAAGTCAGGCACAGAAACGACACGGGGAATGTGGTCGATTTTCAAAATAATATTTACATATTTAGAAAATTACCAAATCTAAACAAGTTAACAAAGTCTGGTGGGCAAGCCGCTTCTGAGACGCTCCTGATGGTGACGGAGACGTGCCCGGTTTGGATTTTCATCATTGTGATTAATAACGTTGAGTGTCAGCAGGAAACATATGAACAGCTGTCTGTTTGTGAACTGTCACTCCGTAACAACATGACCTGACCTCCCATCAAACTATGACACACGTCAACATAAGCACACATTGTTTTTATCTCATCTTACATAGAAGCTTTCCCTCGTGATCTCACTCACACGTGCACAATTGCTTGAATTCATTGGATTAGATCAAAGTGTCTGTGCGTCTATGTGTATGTTCATAAATGGAATCCGTCTCTTATTCTCTGTTTACAGAAAAAGAGTGTCCGTGTGTCCTCCGCTCACGGCAGCAGCACACACTCCGCTTTTAGATCCGTCCATTGTGGCGTTCTCGGTCCAAGGCCGCGTTCCATTCAGGCCGTGCTCTCAGAGCTCACATCCAAACCTCTGCTGCCTTCAATTAGCATTTAACTCATGAGTGTCAGTCAGCGGCTCCTTGTTCGCCAAAGTAGCCGAGAATTCAATTTCTGCCCGTCTTTCCAATCATCTGCTCCCCCTCTGTCCTCCACCTCTGTCCTCCACCTCTGTCCTCCACCTCCTCTCTCCGTCTTTCCTGTGTTGTCTGTTTCAGATTTACTCATTAAGCAAAAAATAAAAAACTGATAAAGATAATTAATCAATTAATTGCCATGGTAATCATGGTGAATTAATTCTTTCCTACGTGAAGATTTGATGTGTCATCTTTGGGGAAAATATAATTTTCTGTCGTTTTCATAAACAAAATGATTCATCCATTGATCAGGAAGATTTTATTTAATTGTTTAATGAAAATAATTAATTTGATGGTTTATCTGCTTAATGGACACAAACTTTCATGTGTCAAAATATCAACATGCTGATATTAATGACGACGATGTGTCTGTGAAACATCAGAACATGATTGCCTTCTTCAGATTGACTCAAAATATTCAGTTTAGGATGATGTAACGCTCCGAAAAGCAGCAGATCTTCATATTAGAGAAGCTGGAAACATTCAAATATCGACTTACATGAGTAATTAATTAATGCATGAATCAATTAATAGGTCTACTCACCCGACTCATCCCAACATGGCTGCAAACGTACGATATGATCGATCATTGTCTCAGTCAGCTCTCTGTGGGGCGATGTCGGAGTTCATGTTGTCAGACCTCGTCCACATCCCTGAAGGTTTGTCCTGAAGCCCTCCAAGCTTCTTCACAGTGACCATAGACCTTCTACACACACTGTTCTCTCTTTGCATGGCCTGCACTCGTATCTCCATACGTGCTTATCACGTATTTAAGTCATCAGTTTATAATAATCATCAAATGTTCTTTTTTTTTAATGGCACTTCAACAATGAAAACATCACGAGCGCTCCAAAGTTCTCTGAACATCTGCGTACACTTTGCAAGGACGCGCTACATACACGTGCACGTGCACGTGCACACGCACCGCTCCATCCATCCGTGTTTCCAAGGGTCTCCTGCGACCTTCCTCCCAACAAGGCCAAGGGACATTCATACTGATTTATTCAAAGGGATGGTACTCATTCAATTTTCTCCATATTCATAAGCGTGTTTCGCACCCCCCGCTCTCGTTTTCCTTTTCAGCTTTAAATTAAAGGTACAGGAACGAGCCAGGCCTTTCATCTAGGGCTGGGGGTGGAGGGTGGAGGGCTGTTGGAGGAAAGCAAAGGCGTGTGTGTGTGTGTGTGTGTGTGTGTCGGATGAGGGAGGGAGGGTAGTGGTGAGGCTCTCTCCACTCTGTATTTATTAGCCCCCCCCCTCTCTCTCCCTCCCTCTCCCCTTTGCCCGCTCCCCTCCACCCCTCCACCCAACGACACCTGGCGAAAAATGATTCATTAATTCAAAAAGCAGCATTTTTGAAAGCCGCATTTCAAAGGCTTCGACAGGAAAGAGAGAGGAGCTAAGTGGGGTAGGGTGAGCTGGGAGAGCTGAGCGAGCAGGAGGAGGAGGAGGTGGATGAGGAGGAGGAGGTGGATGAGGAGGAGGAGGAGGAGAGGGCAGAGGAAGGCAGAGCCAAGGTGTTTGAAGGGGCAGAGTACACTTCAAGTTTCTGTCACGCCAAAGATCAAGCTTATAGGAGGGGAAGGTGGAGGAAGAGGGGGGTGGAGGAAAGCATGTGTGAGGAGGTGACTGCAGGTTTAGTGGATCTCTGCGCAGGTGGCTGTTATTTAGCAACAACATTGAAGACAACCGTATGATTAGATGAAGTTAGAGGTCAGTGTTCTCTTCTCTGTCTGCAAACTGCTGCAGATACAAATGTAATGTAGATTTCTTTTGTGAGATATTTCATAATAATCATGTTTCAAACACCTGATGCTCCTTTTTAAAATAAAAACATCGTGAAGCCAGATTGAAGTTTTCCAAACTCGGTCAGGGAGAACGTGCTGTGGACAGACGAGACTAAAACTAAATGGAGATTTTTGTTAAAGAACATCGTTCTTCTGTTTTCAGAACATGGTGGAGGTTCTCTGATGTTTCAGGTGCTGGATGTCTTGACTGTGTGCATGAAATCTGAAGACTACCAAATAATTCTGGGGCCCAGCGTCACAAATCTGGGTGTCCGTCAGAGGTACGTGGGTCTTACAGCAGGACAGTGACCCAAAGACAAAGAGCTGGAGAGTTCTGAAGTGGCCAGAAGTCCAGATCTAAATCCCACAGAGTTCCTGTGTTTGGGAGAAGGAACCCATCAAATCTTGAAAGATCTGGATCAGTTGGCAAAAGAAGAGTGGTCCAAAACTCCAGTACAGAAACTAACTGATGCTTACAGGGTACAATCATTTAGTCCATGTTTGGAGTTTTGTGTAAAATCTTTTTTTCTCTGAGTTTTTTTGTGTCGTTCTGATGCAGACAAAAGAAATATACATGGAATTAATGAAACATTTGTAATTGCATCGTTTTTTGTGGAGTATAAGTTCATTCTGTGACAATATTTTTGTCCGTGGCTGTTTATGTGCTGACAGTTTTAAGGTTAGATGCACACGTGTACGTCTGCAGTAGATGGATGGATGTGTACGGCGTCAACACTTCTTATTAAACATCTGTTGGCTAAATCAAAAGATTCTTCCAAGTCGCTGTGGCTACAACGCATCTACTAACACACACACATTTCTACACACGAGCGGTAAACACCAACGGCGGGATCATGTGTCGGCCACTCCCAGTCCAGCTGAATCTTTCATACGGCTGCAGATGATGTGGTTAATTATAGATGGCAGGACAAGTCGGGATCCTTAGCCTCAATTAGACGAGGCCACGGAGGTTACTGACCTGCACAACGACTGTCAGTGCCTATTACACACTACACATGGCCAGTGACAGCGAGAGGGGGCCGCGGGGTGGAGGCCAGGGCCGGGTTACAAAAGGGTTACTACTGTATTCTTTTCTTTCCCAGCAAAAAGCCACACACACACACACACACACACACACCGACACACACACACACACACCGACACACACACACACACACACACACACACACACACACACACCGACACACACAAAATCAGGAAACCCACAAATGAAAACACACAGTTGTTTCAAGCAGGCTGATTTTTGCAATCAGTGGAATTAATCACATTATTATCTTATTACTATTGTCTGATTGTGTGTGTGTGTGTGTGTGTGTGTGTGTGTGTGTGTGTGTCACAGCTTCATTCTCAGTCTAAACATGGTGAAGTTGTGTCATCATTAGTTTAACCTGATCAGAGACTCTAAGTACTTTAAGTATTAAGTGATGAACTTAGATCTTATTTGATCGTTATTTCGTTTTAATTATGATGATGTCATATTTTACTGGAAACGCGGCGACGTCGCTCAGTAGAAGTCAGACCTCCAGTTTATCCAAACTTCTTCAGAAGTGAGTGAAAATGTTTGTTCAGCGACACCTTTCCAACAAGTCATTAGTTTGTCCGTTCTGTCACAACACTGTGATAAAGTCAATTAAGGTTAATTAACATTAACGACGTGATCAGGGTTAGAAAACAGCAGCATGTGTCGGAGAAGTCTGCGTAACTTTAATGTGTATTTAATTTTGTTCATGATATATATTCAGTAGTTTCCTTATTTATGAGTTATCAACACCATACAAAGCCAAAAAACTGCAGTCTCTCAAACGTCCACTTGAGGCTGGCTCCAGAAGTGAGTCAGTCTCCATAAGTCCCCATGTCCAAATGTCCAACTTCACAGCAGAAATAAACATGTTTACAGCCTGGTACAAAAAACAGTTTTGGTCTCTGTAGCTAATTTCCCCGTTCATGACAACTGTACTGAGGGTGAATTTATATACAACTCACCTGTTCACATTATATTAAGGCTTAAAGTTATGCAGGATTAAGAGCGTGGACGCTTTGATTGACAGGTGGGTGTGGTTACAGGTGGCTTGTTTGAGCAACCAGGTGTCATTCAGCTCGCAGATGATCAACGTCTTTGTCGATTTTTAGTTCCCGTGCAATGAGGGGAAATTACTGACATTATGGGCGCTCACGTTTAGCTTTACCTCCACATGAAGAAGTTTAGATAACCTGGATAAACTCTGACAAAGGTAAACAGGCTCATTCTACCTGTTACCTGCTCTCACTGCATGCCCTTTGTTTTGCTGAGTCATCCTTGGTTGTGCTTTCTAACGAGCTGGAGCTAGAAAGCTAGAAAGTAAAAGCCTCCGTGTCGCCCACAGCTCGGGACACAGCGTTGATATGTGCCGTGTTTTTCTCACGGAGGTAGCTGTTGGTGTAGTATGTCCCATTCCCAGGGTGTCTCTCGTAGTCGTGCTGTCTCTGGGAACAAAACCGGGCAAATAGCCCTGAAATCTATCATATAATGATCCCGGCCTAATGACTACGGCTTCAGGAATAGGACGGACCTTCAGTTAATCGCTGCCGTCTACCTTAAACTGTATAATGACCGCGTCCTCTTGGGAAAGTTTCTATGCAAACATATTTCCCTGTGTGTTCACCGTGCGCACACTCTTGATCAAAACTCCAGTTCAAGCCACTGCCTCGCACATCCAACCTGCTCCCCATCCCCCTCCTCCTCTGTCCCTGCCGCCTCACCTGTACTCACCTGTGTCTGTCTGTGCAGGTGAGTGAGAGCCAAGCCCCCTTTGGGACCTGCTGATTAGGGTATTAAAAATAAATGGGCTCAGTTTAGGGGGGGTTTGGTGGCACGGCGGTATATATTTCTGTTAATTTTTCTCCCCCCTCACCTCCACCACCTCCCCTCCTCTCTCCTATGTAGTGACTGATCTGGCAGAATATGATAGCACGGGCTGTCACGGCAATAATTAGGCCTATTTTCCGTGAGGTCATCTTACAGGGACGCTGGGCGGCTGTGGTTCACACACAGGGTGCTCTCTGTGCTGCTCCCGCCCCAGAGCCCCCCAGGATATGATCGTCCACACAGGGGCAACAAAGAATCACTCCGCAAGCAAATGAACGAAACATAAAACACCTACAATCTGATATGGAGCGCGCTTTCCCAACGCTTTCTACGCTGGGAGAGTTTTTACCCGGCTGGGCTTTCACAGCTCCGAGTCAAACGGCCTTTTATTAAACTGTGTCCAGCCTAAAATATTAAACAAGATCTGAAGGAGGATTAAGTTGTCGAGGGAGTTACCCGTGATGAGTTTCAAAGGGAGAGCCCCGATTTTTTTTGTTTGTTTTCGTGCACCGAAGTTGAGTAATGAAACGTGAAAGTCTGACTGAAACCTTAAAAGTGCGAGGTAGGCACGAGGGTATTCGCTAATGGTTCTGCTAGCAGAAAGCCAACGGTGCCAAGTCAGAGCGCAACATATTTCAGCTCCATTCAAAAACACTCCCCGGTTGGGTCAACAGCTGCAGGCTAGAATTAGAAATCAATTATTCAGCTTCGACAAGCTCATTAAGTCTTTGAATAGGATTTTCTGTTCTGAGTCTGCCTGCTCATTTCTCCTAGCTTGCAGTTTCTAATTAGTATTTCTTTTCTCTTTAAAGTTTGATGGGAGTTTGGGTAAAAAAAAAAAAAAAAAAGAAACGTGGGCACTGACTTGACGCTCGCTGGCTCCTCTGAACAGTATCATTATCTGGAGAAGAGGCTGTATCGGTACATTGGGAGACCACTAAGGTTGTTTGCTTTCAGTTTGGGCACCGTCTAATGATTGGGAGTCATCAGGCTAAATTAGGCATTAATAATCAAAGGAGTGTAATCTGGGTAAATTAAGCATTAATAATCAAAGGATGACTGGAAATTATCACACACACAGTAAATGAAGCGACACTAATCAGCAGGAAGAAAGAGGGCACGGGCCGACAAAGTATTTTGAGGCAGAAAATGGAAGGATGTGTTACGAGAGGACGCATTTATAATCAGCCCCACCACCACCACCACCACCACCCCGCCCGGGCTGGAGATGGACTACTCTGTGCTAAAATTATTAATGTTGTCATAGAAACTTCCATCCGCCCCACTCCACGGCATCCTTCAAGTGAAGCCAGACGTAAGCTTGCATTTCATAATGTCGCCTACTGTTGCCTACATCACCTACAGTGCAAGGAGGCTTATTAGCAAACCCATTCCATCCCTCCTCTCTCCTCTCTCCTCCTCTCTCCCCACCCTGCCTCCTCCCTCCCTCTCTCCCTCTCTCTTCTCTCTCCCTCTCTTCCTCTCCTCTCCACATTGTGTCTGTCTATCTGATCCCGTGGCCTTTTGTTGCGCTATGAAAGGCCTGATGCCACACTCATTATTTTCTCCTTTATCTCTCTCCCCACTGCTCTGATTAGAACAGTCGCCCCTGACAGACGCCCTCAGCCAGCTCCTATCCATTACAGTGTGTGTGTGTGTGTGTGTGTGTGTGTGTGTGTGTGTGTGTGTGTGTGTGTGTGTGTGTGTGTGTGTGAAACAAACCGACGTGAAGCTACCTTCCTATATAAATCATAAGTGTTTTAAGCACAGTAAACGTCTGTGTTAAGAAGGAATATAGGAAAACAGAGATATTACATTGAGGGCACAGAACGAGGCACATTTTGATCTTTTTAAGGTTTTTTTGTGAAGTAAAATTACACACTGCCGCACATGCACATGATACACACTCTTGTGCTCACACACACACACACACACACACCCATTCACACACCATGGGAAAACTGACTTGCTCAAGCCAAGTTTTGTGTTTTTTGTGGCTTTTGTGTTTTCAAAGTTGGAAAGCTCTGAAACCAGAAATCCATTTCTCTGCTCGTTACCTGTGCGTGCATACATGTGGACAAATGCACCTTTACATCACTTCCTGTTTTAGTGACACCACGTCAACACAAGTACGCCACACTGTAACAAAACAAAACAAAAATAACGGTGAAAAACTGACAAACCATGACGGTAAAAGACGTAAAATATGCCATGAAGTATGACTGTGTTTAACTGTATACAGGAAAACACTTTAAAACATGTATTTATACTTCATTTGAAGGAAATTCATACATAGCAGGGTAGTATTTTATATTAGAGACTGTTGATTATACAGTAAAACACTATTGTTTTATTGTATGTTGTTTTTCACCATAAAATCTACAGACACTTTAAAATATGGAATAAAATGCCAACCATAAATGTACTAATATAACAGTACTAATATCCTGTTAGTGTAATAACACAAGCAGGAAAAATAGTAGATTCACAGGGAAAAACTGCCAAACAATGACAATGAGTAAAAGACCGTAAAATGTGTCATGAAGTTTGACACTGCTGTACTTAAAAACCTTTATTTTGCATCACTTAAAGGAAATTTATACATCATAGGGTAATATTTTATATTAGAGCCTGTTAATTATATAGTAAAACACCGTAATATTTAATAACATATTTAATCTTTAGTTGTTTTCACTGTGAAATCTACAGACATTTTAAAATATGGACTAAAACGCCAACCTTCAACGTGAAATCAGCAGTACTAACATCCTATGACTGTAACATTAGAAACGTTACGTCGTATTTATTACGGTAAATTTCTGTGAGAGCTAACAGAAGCTAACGTTGGTCTTCTGTTATTTGGAGGATCCCTGCACAGCCGCTTTAGACGAGCACGTTCACATGGTGCCACTGTGATATTAGATGTCACATATAAGTGTGCAGAGAAAGCAGCAGGCAGCGTTTAATACATCAGTCGCTAATCTCCAATAAGCTGTTTATAGTTAAAGATTTAATTTATTCATAAATCAGTCACGCTGAATTATGGGAAATACTTTTAAATATTTTCAGATACACGTAAAAAAAAAAAAAACACACACAAAAAGCCTTTTCACACATATATTATTTCCGAGCGAGCAGTCTGAATATGTCATTTGCTTTTAAATTGCATTATCATGCAAAATGAAGCAGAAATTTGATGAAACTCAGATGGATTCACCTGAGTTAATGGAATATGGGTTTAAGAGGGAACTAATTATCCGAGTTTAAGCGGGCAGAGAATGTATTTCTCTGGAAAGGGCCTGATTCTGAATGTAAACATTAATGGCCTCCTTGATTAGCATAAGAATCGCGTGTTATTGTCCTGCTTCACTCTGCGTCCTATTGGATATGCATCTGTGCTGCACACACACACACACACACACCCAGACCACGAGCCTTAATACACTTATTACCTGCCTTATCTACTAATGATGCCATTTCTGTCTTTATTGTTTTGCTAATCCATAAAATTCATTTCTCCAATCAAATTACAGTTTTAAGGCCCAATAACATTACTGCAGAGTCCGACACAAACAGGACGGAGCTCCAACTGTCGAGGTGAAGGACACACGGCCGCGCCATTGTTCTGTTCTTCTTCTTCTTCTTCTTCTTCTTCTTTGGTGCTTTCGTCGGGAAGTGTTCACACCTGAGGAAGAGGAAGTTAAAGTGTAAACAAAAGAGGAAAAGACGAGGAGGTAAAAAGGGAAGGATGGATTCATGGGACCCAGCTGAAGAGTTAAGTTAAGAAAAGGAGGCGATGAGGAGAGTTAAAGGGCAGGTGAGGAAGGGAGGCTTTGACTTGGGGGGCCTCCTGGGGACGATGACCTTATTTCAAATTCTGGATGAGGGACTACGGTTAGGCAACTGAGGAGCCCCCCCGTCCCCCCGAAATGTCTTAAATACACACACACACTTACACACACTCAAACACACTTTCAAGGCTGAGTTCAGGAATAGAGACCCCCCCCACCCGAAGTCCTGCAGCTCCCTCAAAGGCCAGGCTGCTGCCATTGTCGTTAGTGAAGCTACATAATAGGTTACAGTGTACAATGTACCTCCAAGGTCAATCTGCATCCTGAGCAAGCGAGCAACTAAATCCTTCTTTAACTACGAGGAGACGTCTTATGCATGAGGCTGATTCCCTCAGCATGTCCCCGGACAGAGACTCACAGACGAGAGTTAAATACAACTCACCTTTACGCTGAATTAGTGCGAGCCGGTCCAAGTGTGTTCCTCACGTCCAGCCGACTCTGTGATTTTGTTTTGGTCTGTTCATTTTGGGGGTAACGTATCACGTTACCGACCCTTTTTTTTTGTCCTTTTCCAGCTTTTTATTGTATAGAGGCAGCTGAAGACTGGCAGGAATGTGTGGAAAGAGAGATCAGGAATGACATGCAGCAAACGGACGCAGGATTCGAACCCTGGGTCGCTGCGGCTCGACCAACTGAGCTAAACAGCAGCCCGTATCCAGTCATGTTTCAAAATAAAACATCTCTCAGACTCTGATAATCAATAGAATATTGTTTTATTCAGTCTTTCTGTGACATTGATCGATGGACGGATACTGGTTTGTAACCCGGGCTCACTGGTTTCCAGTCTGTCAGTCCAGTTTGTTCCCCCTGTACAAACTCTGCTCCAAGAAAAAGAAACCTGCTTTTGTTGAGTACGTCTTGTTTTCTCTGATGGTGACCTGAGCGGGTCCAACCTGCAGCAGCGCGTGTAGAATAAAGTGTGCAGACTCCATCTGCTGATGAAGGTCATGTAATACGACTGAAATCTCCAGGGATGCTACTGAACGATTGTTGTGGTGAGACTGTTTTCTCACACAGCCGCTGTCAGTGTTGATGCCATGCCTGTACCAGGCTGTAAACATGTTGAACATGGGGACTTATGGAGACTGACTCACTTCTGGAGCCAGCCTCGAGTGGATGTCTGAGGAACTGCAGTTTGTGGCTTTGTGCATGGTGTTATGTAAACCTCATCCACACTTAATTAAGGAAATTATTAAACAAAATCAAATAAACGTTAAAGTTACCCAGACTTGGATTCTTCCGTGACACGGAGGCAGCGAGCAGAACTTCTTCTCTCTTTTCACCGCTCGGCTCAGACGTGGTTTTTCCTGTCATCCACCTTCCTTTACCTCTTTACCTCCGCCGCTCTCTCCTTTCTGCTACAGCCGCCGCAATTTGGTGTCGAAAAGTGTAAAAACATGCATCAGTAGCAGCTGAATGGAGCGCGGAGTGCATCAGTGCTAACGAGGTCTACGGTGGCCAAAGTGGTTAACGAGGAGTCCGTCTGGCTCGCTCACAGCCAGGCGGCTTCAGACTTCCTTAATTCCGATCTGTGTGTGTTTTTTTTTTGTCTTGTCACTCTGGATGTTTGGACAACGTCCAACACGACAGATTTCTTGCTATCATCAGAGAGAGGTTTTCCATTAATGCGCGCTGACCTTGTCTGACTACTGTACTTAAAGACTCGTCTCTGCTGCTTGCTGCACTTTCCCCCTAATCACTCTCCTCACTCCTTGACCCTCCTCCACTCCCCCTCCGCCGCCGCCTCCCCCAACTTTTCCATTTCACCTCCTCTCCACACCATAATCTGATTTTTTCCTTTTTTTTTTTTTTTTCCTCCTCGTCCATAAATTTTCTGCTCCTCTCACCTTACAAGAACCCCCCTCTGTTGTTTGTGGGGGCTTGCCTGATAGCCATTAGTGTTACACCCTATTACATCAGTAATGACTGACTGTGAGCTCTAATTAGAGATGTGTTAGGGAGAGCTGACTTGCCTCCCCCCTCCTCCCCTCGCCTCACCTCCCCTCGCCTCCTCCTTCCTTCTTTTTTTCCCCGCAGAGTTGTTACTGTGACTCCATCACTGTGGCGACACCATTAGCACAGCACCTCTAAGAGTTGCAACTCCTGACCGTTAAAACCATTACGTTCATTACAGACCAATCGGGGGGAGGAGGAGGAGAAGGGGTGTTGTGGCTAATTGATAAGCTGAACAATGCATAAAATCTTGTCTGTAATTGCCCTGTGGGAAAAAGAGAAAGTGCCCCTGGAGAAAGAGACAGTGAGAGAATGAAACAGAGAGAGAGAGAGAGTGGGGAAGCGGCCGATGTGCTAATTTCAGAAATCTGATATTTTTCCACTCGAATAATTTTGCCATCTTCCGATATGTCTTCATCCAAACATGCTGTAGATTTCTTGAATAATGGGATGTTTCTTCTGGGTTTGTCATCTGTGATAAGATGATTATCTGAAAGGTCTGTGGCACATTGTGAAGAGAGTCTCGCCTTCTCTGCTGGAGTAGGTAATCCCGGGTAATAGCATTATGGACATAGTGTTTTCCTAAAGCCTGTGATTATCCACTGCTGTTTGCTGGGGGATTGACATTGGCCTCCCTGGTCTCTCTCTCTCTCTCTCTCTCTCTCTTCTTACTCTCTTTCTCACTCGTCGGTGTTATCCTGGCTCTGACTCACCACTCCATCAAGCCCTTGTACGCTCTTCTCTTACAATTCCACCCGAGAAGAAGCAGAAGATGAAAACAGAGCTCATGGAGCAACAAAAGAACAAATTGCTTCTAAGACAAGAGTGCCCCAGATTTGACTGGCATGTTCTGTCCTCTCTCACACACACTTTGAGTGTGTCAGTCTTGTGGTTAGCTTCCTGCTCTGAGAGATGAACATCAAACATGTTGGTAATAATCCAGATTATAACTTTAAATATTCACCTCTGCCACACGAGGCCTCTTACCCAAACTACAGGGGCTGTTTGTATGATCGTAGTCTCAGAAAGCCAAGACATGTGAGATTATTACAGAAATGTCAGAATCAAGACGTGTTACTGTGTCAGAGTGAATTCACCTGGAACTCTGTGGAAAATGTAACTTTTTATAATCGCTGTTTTAATCGCTCGGGGTTTGAATTGTGCTTCGTTTAGGAGACGATGCTCGCCAGAGGCTTTGAGCTGAGCTTCTCTCCGTCACTTTGGTTTGTTAGTGATCATCTGTACTGTGCACGCATCTCACGCTGCCCTCTGTAAGAGGTTAAAGGTCCAGTGTGTAGGATTTAGTGACACCTGGCTGTGAAGTTGCAGCTTGCGACCGAATGAATAAACTCCGGCGCCTCCCAAGCACGATGTAGGAAGAACTCCAAAGTCCATATCTAGATCTGGGGATGGGAATCGAGAACCGGTTCTTGGTGTGTTTCAATTCCATGGAATCGTTTGGCAGTTTATCTAACGATTCTCTTATCGATTCCAGAAAGCACGACTAATTACGCCGCGTAACTTACGCAAGTTTCCCACGTGCAGTGCGATCAGTATAAACAATGGCACCCACTCGGTTTAAACGCTCTGAAGTTTGGCAACAGGGCGACTTGCAATCATTGCAAAGTGGAGATAACAGCGTCAGGAGGGAACACGACCAACATGCAGAAACATTCGCGCACACAACATGCAATATTCTGAAATGAATGTCGTGTTTTTGACACGCTTCAGACTGGAGATGAATCTCAACCTACCAGCAGCAGCAGCCAGGCTATGACCTCTGACCTCTGTGGTTACTATGGAAGGTAAATAACACAGACGACCATGTTAGCGTGATGTGCTTCTTTGTAAAACATGGTCCATGCCTCTTTGACCTCGCTGTTGGTTTTGTCAGGTCGTGATACTTCGAACTAAACAAAGATGATGCTGATCAAACTGTTTGTTCTCCTTTTTTTCCCAAATAAGAATCGATAAAGAATCAAATCGTTAAGCAGAATAAATAAAGAATCGAATCGTTAAGCAGAATCGATAATGGAATCGGAATCGTAAAAATCTTATCGATTCCCATCCCTATCTAGATCAGAGTCAGGTTTGTCTGGTCAGACTCTGAGGACCCGCTCTCACTGCAGATATTAAAAACACAAATACACTCATGAAAACATTTTAATAAATCTCCCTCAATCTTCAGCAGTGGGTCAGTATTAATAATGATCCAACGCTACGTGACGTTCATGACAGGATGAGACACGTTTAAATGTGCCAGCTTGACTAAGAGACACTGAGCATCACTGCATTCATCATTCAATCAAAATAAAACACAAACACTGGACCTTTAACCTCCTCTTCATTAGTCTCCATGCTGCGTCCGTGTCCTGATGAGCTGAACACTTTCTTCAGCCTCGTAGTTTTTCACTTCGTCTCCACAGAAATGTGAAACGGGCTAATTATAGATGTGGCAGCATCAACCCTTCAACTCTTTCTGACGTGTGTGTGTTGTTGCCGCTCGCTCTGAAGCTCTTTGAGTGTTTTTGGAGGTTTGTGTGTTGCAGAGAGAGAGAGAGAATACATGAAGTGAGCTGAAGACCTCTGCTTTTAGCCGATTGGCTCACTTTTCCCTTCAGCGCTTTTAGGCCTCAGCCTGACCTGATCTCTCTCTCTCTCGCTCTAGTTTTTCCCCACTCTTAATACATTTCAACATCGCCTTTTACTTAGCCTCACCACTTTATGTCAATCTCCTGTATGTCTGTACCTTTATGTGTAGTACTCGTGCGATGCAGTACATGTTGCAGAGTGACACAGTAAATCTGTGGTGAATCAGACGTGGAGGCTGTTTTAATCTCCAGCGAGGCAGCAAGTAAATAAAAGTGTTGTTTAACTACCATTCAAGAAATATCAGAAGAGTTTATGCCAGGGGATAATTCCTGTGATTTGGAAAGGTGGTGTTATGATGGAGGAACCCAGAGCTGTCCCACTGTCTGTCCCTGCACAACAATGACTGATCACTCGTGTCTGATTTGTCTGGAAACAAAAGAAGGCTGAGGAAATTACTTTTATAGGAGCCACAAATTCTTTCACCTTGGCTCCACCAGTGAGCAGATGGATGTGTGAAGCAGCAGCAGCGGAGAAAGAGCTGCCAGCTACATCAGCTACAAGTCAGGGAGGCTGTCGGTGCTCTGGCAGCCGTGAAGCCACGACAACGCTGCAACAGGCGGGCGGAGAGGGCGGAGAGGGAGGGAGACGCCTGAGGCACCGCTCCACCAACCGAGCGACCGACAGGACGTGTGTGTGTGTCTGAAACAGATGCTGACAGTGCTGTGTCTGAAAACTGTGAAACTGTGTGTAAATAAGAGCTACTGTGTGTGTGTGTGTGTGTGTGTGTGTGTGTGTGTGTGTGTGTGTGTAGCTGTCTGAGCCACATGCTTGCAAGCTGTGCAGCTTCATATGAACTAAATCTAATTGGACGCTGTGGACTTCACAGTGTGAAGTAATATTTGGTGATTTGAGGATCACATTGTTGGACACAGTGAATGTCCAAAGTCAATACCACACACACGCACACACACACACACACACACACACACACACACTCTCTCTCTCTCTCTCTCTCTCTCTCTCTCTTTGCATCCTTCTCTGTTCCTGGATCAGTAATGGGACTCCGTATCCAGGAGGAGGCGATGGATGGATGGATGGCGGGTTTTGCGGGGCGGCTCCTCCTCAGGTCCTCGCCCCTCCTCCCCGAATGCGGCACAGCTGCTTTTCAGAGAACCCGCCGCTCCAGCTCCAGCTCCGGCTCGAGCCCATTCATCCATCCTGGAGAGAGCCATGAAAAAAAAAGTGGCTATTTATTAGAATACTTGTTTTGTATTGTTCCGTGGCCGCACAAAAGACGCTTCATTATGTTAGAAGCAGGCCCCCCTCTTCCCACACACACACACACACACACACACACACACACACACACAGAAACAATAAGTTGGAATTGTCTTTTTTTTTTTTAGAGTGTGTAATAAATGTCATGTTTTCTTGTCTCTGCCCCTCAGTGTGTGTTGGAGTGGTGCCGGTGGGTTTGGGCACCGGGCATCACGGATGGCCTTGGCACTGCGAGCGGCCACGTTGTAGTGGGAATGTAACGGTCTTACATGGAGATTTGGAGGGTTTAGGACGGCTTTAGGACAAATCTGCGCCACTCTGCTCTGGATTACAGGGAACCAGGGGAACATGCGTAAGTTTGACAATTCTGCAGGGCGCTTTTTACTCCTGCAGCTGCACTCTTCACCTGTATCTGTGTGCGTTACTGCTGGCTGTTTTCAGGGCAGCGTGAAGCTTTGTTGGAATCTCTGCAGATGTTTGTCTGCCGTTTTATTTTTTGGGAGGTGTTTCTGCTGCACCGAGCGCGCGCAGAGCTCCGTGCTACCAGTTGCTTTTTTAACCGGCTCAGTTTAATTTTCTCAAGTGACATTATCGGCTGCTGATCTGCTGCGGGGACTGAGTGCTTATCGTCCGTGTGCGCCGCTGTAAAACGCGCCGCATGCCTCTGACACATGGAAGTGTTTATGAAAAAAGGTTTCACGCGGCTTGGTGCACGATCCTCTCCGTGTTTTTTTACTTTCAGGAGGCGGGGGCGGGTGGGTGTGTGTGTGAGGTGGAGGAGGAGGAGGAGGGGGGTGTAGCTCGACAAACAATTACTTTCTCTTGCTTAACCCAGTTTGTATGCAGGCAGGTCATCAGCAGGTGCCCCCCCCCGCCCCCCTCACAGACCTCAGGCACTAGTCCACGCGTGGAAAGTGTTGTTCTGGTTTAAGACCCGCAGATTAAAGCGGGCTAACCTGGACACGGTCGTGCGTAAAGGTGACTTTGCGTGTGTCTCTTATTTATTTCTGTATTTATTCAGTTCTGGGTGTTTGGGGACGGTTAGGCTAACTGCTTTGACCCTTGCACCCCCTCCACCCTCCACCCTCTCACTCCGACGCGCACCATCATCGCGCATCCTGTCGCAGAGGCTGCAGCACAAAAGAGGTTTGTTAAAAGAGGCTGATGGGGGATGACAGAGTGTAAACAGGGGCAGAGGGTGCACCGGGGGTCCCGGTGTCACCGTGTGGAGGCTAATCCTCTACAAGCTTAAATCCACTCAGCAAACAGCAAGAAGAACGATCATGATTATTCCTCTAATTATTTTCAGCAGGTTGTTTGATTTTAACGTCACCGCTGCACATTTATAATTCATAATTAAAATACAGATATTAAAGTGTGACTTCTTCTTTAAAACACTCACAGACTGAAGCCTGCTGCGTAAATGTGATCCAACAATTCTATAAAACAATATTTCAGTTTTGTTTTATTAATAAAATGTAAACTCTATGCAAAATATTCCTGAGATCGCAGTAATTACTCTGGTGTCTACAGAGTGATGCCACGCGATGAAGTAAAAAGGCACACCGACTGGAGAGATGACTTCTCCAGGAAGAATTCACAGTGCCGAGCGGCTGAAAGCACGACAACAAGTCTGCAGCCCAGAAGAGATGACGGCTTTCAGAGCCAGTTTGTGTTTGTGGAGAGAATGAAAGTTCGATCGTGTCGTCGATGTTTTCCAGTTTTCTTTTGAATTATTGTTACGTGCAGTTGCTGACTCCGTTTCAGATCTGCACCGCATCATGTCCTCCAATGTGAACTGCATTTTAAGAATAAAAACATGACACGCCATCTGAGAGCAGCGGATTTAAGTGCTGAAGGAGGGTTTCACACCACCACTGTTTGTTTGGCACTCCTACTATAGCCACATTTTAAATTTGACATATGAGTCTACCTACAGGAGTCTTTAGTCAAATCTGCTTCATTCTCTCTTCACTTGGGTGCAAATCCATTAGTGTTTCTTTGCCCTTGTTGACAGAATCCCCTAATTCCCATTTGAGTGTCAGCTCGATGTCTAAGACTCAATTTCCACCAGAAATACCAGCAACTCGCTTTGAAACACGTCTAATACTGCTCATTTACTTTGCTGTAAGGCAACCTTGTGTAGGATTCAGTGGCGTCTAGCAGTGCAGCTGCAACCCCCTCGCTTCACCCTCTTTGTCCAAGCGTGGAGGAGAATCTACGGTGTTTTAGTTTTTGCTATGGCTCTCACCAAGAACCAGTTCAGCTTCCTTACTTTCTCTTTACCTTGAGTCTCTGGGAACCTTTTTGTGCCATTTAAAGGTTCTTTAATCACAATTGCAGAATTTTTGGTGCTTTGAAGGAACCTCTTTATGTTGAGGACACAGGTCCTCTGTCTCCCGTCCTCTGGGGTCACATGTTTCCATGAGTTACACGCTGAAGTGTAGAAAGTCTGGACTAGAATAAATGAAATATAATTCATATATAGAACTGAACAGTTAACTGATTTTTGGATGAGGATGTGACTTTGGACTCGTGACTTCAGTAAACTGACTGATTGGGACTCTCCTCCTCGCTCCATTCAGTGATGGACAGTGAGGCCACTCAGTATGCTACACCCACCTCCCCAAACGTCCATCTTCTTCAAACTTATTCTTTCCTTTCTCCTCCTTCCTCCCCCGGTTCCCGTGGCGTGGCTGGTTTTGTGTGGGCCCAGCACTGTCCCCCGTTTTTTATCACTCCTCTGATGGGGTCCCCCCTCGCACCTGCGCCGCTCCAGGTCCCTACGGAATGCGCTGGGCTGTAATCGCTTTTGTGGGGGCCATTGAGTTGTATGGCTGACTGAAACTTCCCAACCTCACAGCGCGCTGGCCGCTGAATGGGGCTCAGCGTGGGGGCGCCTCTCCAAACCATGGCTGCTGCCAATTCCTACAGTGGCGCTCCACAATCACTCCCACACAGGCCCTGATATACCGCAGGCAGAGGGACGGAGAGAGGGGAGTGAGTGTGTGTGAGTGTGTTGGGGCAGAGAGATGGAAGTCTCCACAAACAGACGGACACTTTTTATGCGTAACATCGCCACTCGACTCTGCATGGACATGGCACACACACGCTTTTTTTTGTTGTCACTTTGGATGAGATCGGTGATTTTTTTCATTTTAATATCTCACCTCTTGTCAAAAAGTTCCAGTGCTGATGTTATTCCAACAACGGAGAAATCTGAAACATATAAAAAAAGGAGGGGGAATAAAAAAAAGCGTTTGAATGCTGGACAAAGTTGGAAAAATAAAAGCAATTTCTCCAGAACTTTCACACATTTGTGCTGCTGCGTTTTCGGTGCATTGGTCTGTGCGCGCGGCATCAGCGCGCGGTAGCTGTGGGTAGATAGAGGCAGCGTGCAGGATTAAGAGGCAGCAAGATTGTTAAACATGTCAACGTGTATTGCACGATAAGGCCCTTCCGAGGAATTCATTGGCCCAGTTGCTTTCTCTATTCCGCGCTAATCTCGCCCGGCACATTCGCTCTGTGCAATCGTCTCCATAATCTTCTGTGACAGAGCGGGCGACGAGAGCAAGGCTGCTGGTAATTTTTTTAGGAAAAGGGGGAGAGACGCGGCGGAAAATGCAGAGGCGTGATAAAGTGACGCTAATTACCCCATTTAGGACAGGGAGTGCAAGGGAATCGGGGCTTTACGAGCAACCGAGTGTGGCGCGGAGTGATGGCCTCCTAGCACAGAATATATCGGTGGGCTACAAGATAAGAGCATCGCACGGTGGAGAGATTTTTGGCCGGTCAGCTAAACACACACACACGCACACAACACACACAACGCACGCACAAAAAACACGTGTGCGCGCGCAGCAACACCGCCTGTATACCTCGCACCCTGCACTTACCCCCTCATCCAGCTCAAGGTGTAATTTATTCGGGTTAAATTTGCCAGAACGCGCCTCTTTTTTAGCCTGGCGATGCGCCGTGACGCGCTCCGCCTCTCCGGGCTTTCAGCAGTGTTAATCCGCATCTCTTCACATCAACAGATAAGATGCACACACACACAACAACACACACACACCACGCACACACACACACACGAGGAGGGCCAGCCATAGGATGCGGATGCGCGCTGTGGCGCACAGAGACAGAGATGTCTCCATAGATGCGCTTTTTTTTTTCTTTTTTGGAATTGAAATTTTCAGACATTGTTCCTCTGATTTCTTTCATAGATGAACGCGCAGCAGCAGCCAGCCAGACGTTTCCACGCTCAGCTATGAGGTCTAACAGGTTTATTGACACACCATGCAAGTCTTCATCAGTGTGAAACAGGCCCCTTTAACTCTGTATTGAGATTAATTGATTTTTTAAAACAACCTAAGTATGCATAACGTCTGTGATTTGCATGTGTATGGCTGTGGCGTGTATCTGCACATGAGGCCTGCAGACATGTCACCCAGCGGCTGTGCCGCACAAAGAGCGACGTCATTTTTCATGAAAGGGATATAATAATCTGAGGGACACGGGAGATTTATCATCCACAAACTCAGAGTCATGTCAAATCAAACTGATTCTGATGAGTCACTTCAGGTCCAGCAGGGTCAGGATCTGTGCGTAATGATGGGTGATGCCACGCTCTGCTGCGTACAGCTCTGAAACAGTGAATTTATTATTTTATTATTATTATTATTATTGTTGTTGTTGTTGTTGTTGTATTTATTTTTAACGGTTTATTCCTCAAAGTTTCTTCACATGAAAATATCAAACTGAACTTATTGTTCATTCCTGCTGAGCTCAGAGAGGCAAACCGCTCAGGAAGAAATCAATAACATTATTATGTATTATAATATATATCATAACAAAACACAGAACACTGCAGAGCTGCAGAAATTATGATTATGTATGTGCGGTTTCTCTTTGGATTATTGTTGTGTTTGAATTTGTAGAAGATTAAAAGAAGTCCCGAGAGGGCGAGAGGAGAGAGAATAAAGTTCATCACTGGTCTGCAATTTTTTTAATATTATTTCATCACTGAACTGCTGAATAATATTATTCTAATTTTTTTAGTTAAAACAGAGGCAGTCAAATAAAACCAACGATTCTCTCAGATATGAATCTATTTGAATATTTCTTGTTATATAAATTTAATATAAATCCAGATTTTAAAGATGAAAGCAGCTGCAACATTTTCAGAAATTTTGGTTGAGGACATTTTTTTTTTTTTTTTAATCTGATGTGATCTCGAGACAACAAATTAAAAATCATATTTAACTGATCAAATAAACGGGAGAAATTTGTTAAAATATAAATTAATAACTTTACATTTATTTAGCGAGAAATAAAATATATTAAAGGTAAAATAAAATGTCTTCTGTCCGTTGATGAATGAGACTAACAGGTGGTTTGTCATATGAGGCCTTCACGGACTCTTCGTGAGATTATTTGTTTGTTTGTTTTTGGAGCAAATACAAAAAACACGATCATATTATGTTTCAGGAGGATGTGAGCCTCATACTTTAAATATTAAAAATTATACTTGGTACTTGGCCTTTTTTTAAATATATAAATTTATAAACATTTATCATCAGCCATAAACAAAAACATCATCCTGACAAAATGGTTTCCCCTGCAGACTGAAGCTTTTACGCACATTACGCACAAACAATCAGCTATTTAAAAAAAAAAAAAAAAGAAAGCTCCAAGCAGCGGTGCAAAATTAAACCAGGTGCGAATTGTTTTATGTTTTTGATCATATCATGTGTCTCAAACTTAGGTAAAAACACTGTGAGGAAATAATCAATCTAAGAACGTCGTCTTAAAATCAAAGCAACATCTTGGAAATTTATTCAATTTTTCTTTCATTGCAATGTTCAGAGCTTCTCAACCCGCAGAAAGAGCTCTTTGAAATTACAACAGCAGTTCGCCGTCATCCTTTGAAATATTAAATTATTCACAATTTTACAATAATTAGAGTGTTCAATAAAAGATGAAGACACAGGCTTTTCTGCAAATGAACACAAACGTTTTAAAGAATGTTTCCCACCATCTTTTAAAGCACTTTCTTTTAAAGATTATGAAACGTTATCTCATTTTTCATAACTTACAGATAACACCACCCACACCCACCCCTCCACCCACCCCCTGCTCCTCCACCCACCCACCCCCCAAAAAAATTATGAGACAATTGTGAACCCCCTCCACGTGAACCTGGCGTAACCCTCAACTAAGACTGTGAAGTAATGGACAAAAAGATGGTGTAGCACATAACCAAATATCTCATCAGCATCATATTCGTTATATAATTCCACTGGGGCTATTCCAAAAGAAGAAAGAGGCCGAGATGAATATGTTATTTACCCTTCATTACAATATCATAACAACTTCTGTACAAAATGCAGGTAGTTCTCGGGACTTCTCGGGTTATTTAGAAAGAGGTAAATATTTGGTTATGTGTTCGTTTGCAGGTTTCAATTATTCTGTGAGTTCTAATGTGTGTTAGAGGGACCGTCCCGTTCACTCCAGCCGTGGCGCTCTGGTAATGCTGCGGCAAGGCATGGAGTCTACTTTGCATTGACGGGTCCCCCGGCTCTCCGGTCGGTAAATAACATGCTTTATCTCTCTCAAGTCTCCGGGCAAGGACCCCGTGAGTGTGTGCTGCTGACGGGAGGGCTTACACTCGGCTCCGACTTCACCAGCACCCTAACGTCCCCATGGCAGCTGAGGAGGAGACGCCGGAGCCCTGGTGCTGCTGTAGGTGATCCCGCGTAGCCGGATGGAGAAGCGTTCATGTAGCTCTGAGAGTTTGAGATGGGGCTGTACTGCAGGGCTGTCATGTCTAGCGGTGCATCGGCTGCGGGTTGTGTGAGTGATGGTGGTGTGAGTGGTGGTGGTGGTGCGCTCCGCCCCGGGTGCTGGCTGTAGGCTAGCTGAGCCTCCTGCATCATCGCCGGCCGCCGCGGCTGCAGCCACCTGCCCCGAGTACGCACCGTTCGCCCAGCCGTTCATGTGCGCGTAGCCGGGCTGGCGGGCCTCCGTGCCCCCCGGGGCTCTCTAACCTCTGCCCAACCCCGATGAACTCATTCCGACCCCTAAACCAACTCCACCGCCCCCACTGGGCCCAGAAAGCAGTCCACCGGCCAGGGAATATTTGTCCTTTTTCAGCAGCGTCTTGGTCTTCCGTCTTGGCCGGTACTTGTAATCCGGATGCTCCTTCATGTGCATGGCTCGCAACCGCTTCGCCTCGTCGATGAAAGGGCCTTCTCTGCCTCGGACATCACCTTCCACTCGGCGCCCAGCCGCTTGCTGATCTCAGAGTTGTGCATTTTGGGGTTCTCCTGTGCCATCTTCCTCCGCTGCCCACGGGACCACACCATGAACGCGTTCATCGGTCTTTTCACCCGCTCCTGATTTGCTTTGGACCCGCTGTTCGGCCCCGTTTGCCCCGTGGTCGTGTTCGTTTGGGGGCCGGGGGAATGGAGGTCAGTTTCCATCATCATGCTATACATTCACCCGGTTTTAAACTTCGCCACCAACAGAGAAAAAAAAAGCTATTTCAAGATAGGTCAAGGCCGCACCAGGATCAGGCGCGCACAGGATGGAGCGGGGTAACAAGATTAATATTCTAACCCCGAATGAATCATAAACGAGATGAAAATTAATCCGAAAAGGGAAATAAAATGTTCTCCAACCAGAATTTCAGCCTGTCTCCGCCCGGGCTGCTTCACATCCACTGTGATAGAATGCGCATTTGAGCCACTTTCCCTGTCGGAGTTGAGAAGTTGGTTAAAGCGGCGGCCATATGATGCGCACTGACAGCGGTTAAAAGAGCCACAAGCGGCCAATGAGGCTCTAGCAGCGGAATGATTTGCATGGCGTTTGGTCAGGTGACTAGAGGACCATAGAGAGAACACACACCGAGGAGGGAGGAGGAGGAGGAGGCAGGAAAGGAGGGCCAATCCCACAAATAGCACAAGGCATTTGAAATTTCCAACACCGCTCTACAGAACAAAAAATAAACTAAGATTTGTTAGCGGCCAAAGGTGGGTGCAGACTGTGGCGAGATGAGTCAAACGTCTCACACTTTCTTTTTTAGCAAACATGGACATGGATGCTGATTTCTGAAATCTGTCAAACTGATTTTAAATTCTCAATGCAAAAAAGTAAAAAAAATCATTTTTTTACGCGCAATTTTGTCGGTTTAAAATGTCTGAACACTTCCTCCCGTCTTTAATTGTTCTCTGACTCTCTGAAGGCCTGAGCCTGAGCTCCGTGTTCATGCGCTGGAATTACACTGTGACTGTGAGACGACTTAACGCGCGAACCGCAGAAAAAATCCATTTCTCTCCCACCTGCGGGTGTGTAATTAAGGTATGTAATAATAGCAGGTGTCAGATAGAGTAATTACACACTCACTGCGGAAGATGATGTGTGGAAGATTTGGTTTAAAACACACACACACACACACACACACACACACACACACACACACCACACACACACACACACACACACACACAGACTGTTGGTGTAAGAGGAGAGCCCCCTGAGGATGGATGGCCACATATGACGTGAAATTTGCGAGGCAAGCGGCGTTACCGCCGTCTGCTGGCGGTGCGGGAAGAGTCCCGCTCATGTCTGCGTGCGGGGCTGAAGATGAAGAGAAAGGCCACGTGTGAACTGTCAGTTTTTACCGCGCGTCTGATCGTTCTGATGTCTTTATTAAACGTCCTAAATGAAGTAAGCCCTCAGTTTGCGATCCGCAGAGGAGAGGAGGGAGACGAGTCTATGCGTGCTCAGGTCCGCGCATATATAATTCAGATTTCACAGCTGACCTCCTTGAAAAGCCAATCAACCTCTAATTGAAAGGGAAAACGAAATACCCCTTCCCGCGGCGAGACTAACGATTTAATCATTCTATCGTTCTTTGCCGTTTTTTTTTTTATTTAATTGGAGCGTAGCTTGTATATCTGTGTGTGTGTGTGTGTGTGTGTGTGTGTGTGTGTGTGTGTGTGTGTGTTTAGAGGCCTCAGGGAGCGTGATCACTCGGTGCGTGATCCGTGCACATCTTTTTTTTTTTTTTTTTTTTGCGTAATGGGGTTAACAGGATATCACAAATGTGGTCAATAAGAAACGCTTCCAGTGGATCCATGCCGGGTGGCCGCCATGTGGCTTCAGGCCACAACACGATGATGACACCCCGGAGGAGGAGGAGGAGGAGAGGAGGAGGAGGAGGAGGAGGAGGGAGGAGGAGGAGAGCTCTCTGGGCCGTGAGTGCCAGTGAAGGCATCATCCAACCAGAACACAACAAACAGAAGTGTCTCCATGGAAAAAATATCTTC